>NC_135377.1:42571689-42872598 GCF_049243985.1 Paroedura picta | reverse complement strand
CACAAGTTTTAAGAACGAATTTCAATTTGAACCTGACATCACTCTAAATATGACAATAGCATTTTGCCATTACAGATTGCCATCATGTATTTTCCTTTTCTTCTGGGAGATGACAAAATATGATTCATAATGATAGCTTTAATATACATCTGTGCGTAACAATAATGATTTATAATAATAATATTAACATACACAATATCATCTGTATTGAATCTGCCATTGTTAATAATCAAGATCCTTGTCTTTTGGTGGCATACATTTTCACGCGTCTATAACTGTCTTCATTAATATGCATTTATTATTACTCTTAAAGCTCATGCGCCAACCCCTTTTACTATGCAAATAAGGTCTATAGCACACACTCAAAGAGAGTGGCTCTCAATATATCACTTTTATCTTACAGTAAGCCTTACAGAAAGCAAGTTGGTTAAAAAAACACACCTCCACCCTATTAATTAAATCTGGTTTTGTGCTGCCGAACTAAAAATGGAATAAGCGATAGGGTTTCCACAGAGCCATTGGTTATTTCTCCTCTGATTTATCTATGTAATATCTCAAAGCAAAAACCATACTGAAAGAATATCAGTCTCTGCCTGCAAGTAATGAAATGAAGGAAATGCACATCCAAAGGGGAAACCTACTCTATCTCTTTTGACACCTGGCCACAACTAGGAACACAGAGGCATTTCCACATGATGCATGGGAGTTAGAGGGCAGGTGACAGATTTCACTCTTCCATGAGAGTTTCCACACTCATTTATAGTTTTATGGTAGCCGCTTTAACAGCGTTTCCTTTTTAAATCTACCTTTCTATTTATAGTGTAGCAGTCACTTTAAAAAAGAGCAAAGAAAACAATGTCACCAACATCTGTGAAAAGCTCCAGAGCAATAAAGGTGTCTGCCTGTGAGGAGATCTAAACCAACAACAGAGTTGGCCCTTGGGGAGGTCTTCATAGGCGGCACAGCTTCTATTGACCTGAATCATCAAAGACCTCATTCGCTTTACATCAGACAGCTATCTTTTGGATTTTGCTCCTTTTAAACAAACAAGAAAGGAAAAGCAGTGGAACAAATTAGGAAACCAGCCCTCTTGATGAAAACACCAATGTCAGTGGACTCTTTCAGGACTTGTAATCACACATACAAATAATATTATCTGTTCATTTTAGACCTCTGGCTGTCACAAACAGGGCTACTCCCCATGTTCTTTTTTCAGAAAGGAGGATGGTCCTGGAAATTAATCCTGCCTAGGTGTACAAGCAAACAATTTCCAGGAAAATGACTGATGCTAAAACTGTAAGGATACACCTGGCAAGAGAAAAATCTCTTGATAGATGAATGAAATATTACTGATTACCCTCTATGTTTTGTACATGTCTGTAAACATAGAAGTAGTGATAGAGATATATAGGTTATGATATAGATATATAAAGAAGAAAGAGGAGGAGAAGAGTGGGTTTTCTACCCTACTTTTTACTACCCAAAGGTGTCTCAATGCAGCTTACAATCACCTTCCTTTCCTCTCCTCTCCCCATAATAGACACCCTATGAGGTAGGAGGGGCTAAGAGAGCTCTAAGAGAACTGACTGGTCCAAAGTCACCCAGCTGGCTGCACATGGAGGAATGGGGAATCAAACCCATTTCTCCATATTAGAGGTTGCCACTTTTAGCCACTATGCCACACTGGCTCTCTCTATACTACGCTGGTTCCCTGTTGCTGATGCATCTGCTTATTCAGAACAGCTTCAATGGGGCTCCCTACAGAAGGTTGTTGAGGGCAAAAACGCCAGGCGGAGAGTGGCAACAACCATACTGCTGGCATTTATATATGAAAAAACAACCCCCAAAAGTCCTTTAATACTGAGTTTGCCTGGTTGCCACTCAAGACGACATCCCTCTCACCTTCCCTTAAATTAATTGGTTAGATGAATTGTGCCATTGTGTATGTTGTTTTGTTGAGAATGGTTATTTGTTATTTGTCACAGCCAGTGGATATTAAAATGGGGCGGATCTGTTCAGGGTGGCCAAGCTTGTGCACTGGCCTCCCCAGGATAGGGGGACCCCATAAGGGGCTGAGTGGATGCTGAGCTGGAAGGAAATCTCACATTTCCAGGTATCAGATGGAACCCGACAGTGGTGAATGCCCAGGGGTTCCCATCCAGTTGCCACCTACCAAGGGTCACCAGGCCATGTTGCTCTGGGAAATAAAGGCTGACTAACCAGGAAACACATTGAGAAGGAGACTGCTGACAGGGGCTGCCTTGCAGTTGGCTGTCTGCAAGAGGGCTAGATCCTTCCCCATTTAATGCCTCGCTCACCTATGAAAATGAAGACTGTGGCCAATTTTATGCCAAAGAAGTAAATGTGTCAGTGTCCTTACCGAGGTGCAACTGATATCTCCATGCAAGACAATACAAGTGGGAGACCTGCAAGGACCCTTGAGGAGGCATCTTATTTCCTCCTTTTCCTCTATTTCCTCTGTCCCTTTCCTGGAAGTTCTCATAGCTTCTTGTCTTTTCCTGCTTCCTTCTTTCCTACTCACCCACTAGATAACTTATCTCCCTCCCCTGATCTTCATTTTTCCTTATTCTTTCCCCCTAGCAGCCTCGTCTTAAGAAAAAATGCAGCCTGGTTGTTCAGTTCCTGCCACCAGGCCAGTCCTGGTTGTGTGGTGGGGAGTCCTTGAAGACTTCTCCTATCTCCTCCTCTTTCCCCGTATCCTTTTCCCCACCATCCACCTACATTTTATCTCTTCCCAAATCCTCAGATATCTACTATTCTTACTACATTTATACTCCAGCTTTGTACATAATGCAGCTTATATAATTATTTTTCATTTTATGTTCAAAACAACCCTTTTAGGTAGGTTAGCCTGAGAGAGTGTGACTGCCCTCTATGGGGATTCAAACTTAGGAATCCCAGATCCTGGTCTGAAATTCTAAACACTAAAGTGTACCGACTTTCATGTGGTGGCTGCTGTAGTGAGCAGCTGGGCTTGAGTAAGTCATGCAAGCTGCTTCTGGATCTGGCACCAATGAGTACTCCCTCAAAGGCTAAAACAAGCGTCTCCACTTCCCCTTGCTTTTTGCTGGCAGAAACCAGGGCTCCAACTAGAAATACTGTTGCAGTTGCCTAGCAATGTCCACTGTAGTTTCTTAAAGCTACAGGCGTTGCTTCTATTATTTTGAAGGGTTTTAACCTCCTAATACATACATACACACACATGCACATGCACAGGTGATTTTTCTGCCCATCTGGGGCTTTTCTTGGGTTTGCAGAAAGATCTTTCTTGATTGTCCATAACCCAGTGTCTGGATTCAAAAGGTGATAAAGATGGCTAAATCACCGGCTGCTTTGCAGTGTTCCATCAGGGAAGGTGGCTTTAATGACCAGAGTCATGTTTTTGCTCAAATATTTTATACTTTTACATAAGTAGTTACAAAAATTCTCTGATGGCTTACACCTTGCTCAAGTGACTTATTAATTTGTGAATTGGCCTGATGTGTCATCCTTTGTCACTTCTATGTGACATAGCTCTTCAGGGCCAAACTCAGTTATGCATTTTTGAGTGAGCTGGGTCCTGGGTCCCTTACCTCAGGGGTAGTCAACCTGTGGTCCTCCAGATGTCCGTGGACTACAGTTCCCATGAGCCCCTGCCAGTGTTTGCTGGCAGGGGTTCATTGGAATTGTAGTCCACGGACATCTGGAGGACCACAGGTTGACTACCACTGCCTTACCTCACAGCCACATGTTCTTGGAACATTCCATGTGGAACACAAAAGCCGAGCAAATAAATTCCTGCTAGGGTCATTTTGCACAGCTGCTTTGTGGCTGTGGGCAAAATTAGTTGAGTCTGGGTTTCCTGGATGTGACTCATGAAAAAAACTGATTGTGCACAAAACACAGTTTGTTTCTCAGTGGCTTGGATAAAAGTTTCTCTTCATTATCTTCCACAGTGAGACTCTATTTGAAGAATTAATTTAACCCCTTTGCAGACTTCCTGCCCTCCTTCCATAATTCTTTCATACATTTGTCATCTTCTACCCTGTCACTGCCTGATTTTTTGCTCCTGATATATCAAAAGAAATATTTATTTTATGCCTTTAGGAATTTGTTCTTGATATTCCTCCTTTGCTTGTCTTATCAGCAACTTACAGTTGTTTTTCCACATTTTATGCTCTTTATTCTTTTGGGCAAAAATTTCATGTTTAGAGAAACCTTCTTACCTTTTATAGCTAACTTGGCAACAACATTTAAATTCTGCCCGTCCTTGTTTGTCCTTGTATACATTTTATCTGACTCTCCATTAGAGTGGTTTTAAACAAACTTTATGGGCCATTTCGCACGGCTTCAAAGTAGCAGAATGGTTGCTATTTGGAAACGCTACTAATTTGACATAACCCACGACGTCGTAGACAATCTGCAACAATCCTGAAACCAATCAGCAAAAAGCGCTTTGTTGTGGCGCTTTCAGGGGAATCCAGAAAAGTGGATTCACCCTCCGGATAGCGATACACTCCTGCAACCAATCTGCAACAGTAGCGCTAAAGACCTGTGCGTTACCATTGTTGCTGGTTCTTCAAAGTCCCTCCCCCTGGCTCTCTCCTCCAAACTTCCGGCGAAGCGATCGCCATTTTTTTTTCTCCGAGCGAGCGGGGATAAACGCACCGGCGAGCCTCTTTCTGTTTAAAGGCTTCCCTGGCTTCAGTCCTTCACCTTTAGTCACTAAGCACAAACAACTGAAAAGCCCGTTTGCTGAAATAAAGTCCCTTTATTTTTTACAAATAAATTCAGCCGAAAATCGTGCCCGTGAGAGGGGGGGGGGATTTTTTTTTTTATCACTCGAGGCAGCGTGCAAATGATCATACAATCAAACGACAGCTCACATTAGGCAGCTGGATGGGTCTCTCCGTAGCAACGAATCTACCTAGATTCATTGCTATGGGTCGTTTTTTTTTTTAAAAAACCTTTCTTAAAGGGAAAGGGGCTGTTTGGGAGCATGCTAACGGCTGCCCATTGGCTGCTTGACGGCCAGGGGCGGGACGAGCTTGGCAATAGCGCTTCCTTTCTAGCGATTTCTGCCGAGACCGGAAGCCTGTGGGAAACGCTAAAAAACGCAAGTGATTCCACTACAAAGGCAGGTATGCATAACGACGAATTCCACTATTTTAAATGGCGATTTTTCATTCCGCAAACAATTTGCAACAAAGATCCCTGTGCGAAAAGGCCCTATGTTTCCTGGAAATATTTGACCTTCTTAATTCTCCCCTTCAACATCCTTTAAACTTGAATTCTTCATTTCTGAAGAAAAAAACTTCTTTTAAATATTAATGGATTTTCTAGACAATTCCCCCCTCCTATATTCTGAACTGAAATGGGATAACTAGTTACCAGGGAGTGGACAATAATTGTATACTTAAGTGGGCAACATGTAACAACAACAACAAAAAAAGTGTTGCTTCTCCCCTTCTTAGTTACTTGACTCAAAATCCCAGTATAAGGCATAATTATTGAATGTATTTAGAAATGCTGTTTCTTTATTTTTATCAACTCAGAAAAATGGGTAGTTTTAGAGGGAAAAAAGAGGGCAATATGGGACAGTATGGAGCACTTTATTATCTTTCAGATAGTGAAACAATATACCTAGATTGTGACAGCAATGAAAAGGATATGATATTTTGTTACCGTTTTTGTCTGTTAGTATTGCTACAATTACTGAACAGACACATCCTTACAAACTATGACAACATGACAATATCATTGTTTTTGTTGGATTAAAATGCTTTAGTGAAGAATGTGAAGGCAAGCAAACATATGATTTGTTAGGTGTTTAAAAAATTGTACGGAAAATATTGTAGACAGGGAAGTATTATAGACTAAATGGAGAAGCATTAAAGTGCTTGTTTTGGAATAAAAACATTCAGAAACACAATTAAAATAAACAATTGCTGACACAGGCTCCCTGTTATGATTATGCAAGAAAGTATAGCAGAAGAATTAATTTTATAGTGTGTGTGTGTGTGTGTGTGTGTGTGTGTGTGTGTGTATATATATATATATATATATATATATATATATATATATATATATATATATATATATATATATATATATATATATATATATATATATATATATATATGAATATTTGCATTATTCAAACTATTGACAAAGCTAAGTTCCAAAAACCCATGTTTCAGAAAATAATGTTTTGATCCTACCAATTTACTACTCCTACCAAGTTACTAATTGCACTGGAAGTTTGCTTACATTTCTTGGATTTGGACCCTATGAAAAAATTCTATGTTATGGAGTGTGCAGTCTCCTCTTGCACTGGCACTTCCATGTGCACAAGATTTGTGGTTTCTGTTAGCCTTGTGCTAGTGCAAGAAGAAGCATGTTCCATGACAGAGACTGAGAAGAAGCCCTTTCAAAGGCATTTCAGTGATGCTCACAATTAAAGAATGTATGCCTTTGCTGAACCATGAGAAAGTTCCATGGAAAGGATGAGAAGAGTAAAGCTTCAAATACAAAAAGTGGAAAAGATTATGTGCCCTGTGTAATTTCTCATCTCTCTCCTTGTGCTTCTTGTTCTTCAAAACCACACCTAATGACTTTACATCCTCTTCTTATTTGGCCTCTCTATACAACTCTTCTTTAAGTACTGGCACATTCATACCATGTAAGCCTTACAATGGATCATACTGACCGATTATGCACAACAGTGGCTGCACTGGGCTGCTGCCACATCCTGAGAATGCACAGGGATGGAATCCCCTGATCACGTGGACTGCCCTGACAGAGTGCACGCGCACACAATGCTGGGGCTGCGAGATCCCAATGTGCTGTGTGGTGGCAGCAGGGGAGGCAGTGCGGTGCATGGGGCCCCGATTGCACAGTGGCAGGAGAATGGCATGCCACTCTTCCAACAGTGTGGGAGTGGGAGAACTCCTCGTCCAGCTCTGCAGATCCACAAAGCTGACCGGGGAGTTTGGTGTCCCTGCAGAATCACTGTGGTCTGGGGGAGGAGCCAGGCCCAAAGGCCCAGCTCTTCCATTATACACAGGGCTGGGCTGGCAGAGCCATGGATGGTGCCCGCGGCATCAAAGGAAACATGGAAGTATCCGCGTTCGCTTACCATGGGCCATCCGAGGCACTGGGTCGGGCCAGGGCTTGGTAGTGGCTGGGATGGCAGTGGCAATTAGCCCCACTGTCCTGCCACCACCAGCACAGCCTCTTTGCCCCATGCATAATAAATCTCTATATGTGAAACATATAGAGATTTATTGCTTGATATAATATGTTTATAGCATGTAACTGTGTTCCTTTTGGTGTAGACCTTTGTCCATTTTTGGAATTTTTGTATTTTCTCACCATATTTGTTTGAGGCACAACCCTTTCCATCAGAATACTGGATATAAAGCCACAGCTGGTTCAAAAGTTGACCATGAGGAAATAAAACATATTTATATTTGTTAGATAACATGTCTCAAGTGAATCTGCCTGTGGTGTTCAGTTTTAAGTACCAAACCACATGACACCATATCTAAATAATATAAATAAATGTATTATTATTATTATTATTATTATTAGTAGTAGTAGTAGTAGTAGTAGTAGTATTAGTATGACTGAGCTCTTAAATTATGGTGTGAGTCATAATTTTGTTGTAGGAGTTCTGAGTTGGGTGTGCATACAGATATAGAATTCCTGCATGTTGAGGCTCCCCGATTCATTTAAATACAGAAAATTATTTCACAAAGCAGAACTGCCTCATCCTCATGAATTCATTGGGAATATCCAGCAAATGGGATGCATGTTTTAAATGCTTCCACTGCATTAGTTTTAGGGTTTTGTAGAAAGTCCTGAAAAGACCAGATTCTTCCATAACATGTAGAGTCATGAAAGTGTGAACTTTTGAGAGTAAAATGGTACCTGATGAAGGGTGCTTTGACTCTTGACAGCTCATAACCCCCACAAACCAGTTGGTCTCAAAGATGCTACTGGATGCAAATCAAGCTGACTACATTTAGAATGTCTCTAATATGTCCTGGGGGTTTTCATATCCAAGTGCTCAAATCTGAAGCAGTCTTGGCCTCTGTCATTCCACTACTGTCACTTGTCTTCTTGAGAATATAATTTAAAATATTCTGTGTGATTTATGTACAATTGATTATAAACAGGAGTGGAAGCAAAATGACAGTGGCCCAAGCTTATTCATAAATAAAGAATAAGAGTTTGCCTTGCATGGGGATATTCGTCGCACCTTAGTTAGTCATGGACAACTTCTATTTGGCATGAAATTGGACATAACCTTTAATTTCCCAAGACCATGGCATAAAAATGGGGGAAGGATCTGCCCTCTTGTGGTCAACTGACCACAAGTCAACCCTGTCAGCAGGTACTGTCATGCCTTGCTTCCAGGATAGTCGGCCTGAATGCCCGTAACACCATGGCTTGGTCACCCATGGGAGGTAGATAGTGGGCGTCTGCCTCTGTCAGATTCCATCCTCCACCCAGAAATGCAAGATTTTCCAAGCTCAGCATCCTCACAGCTCCTTACGGAGGGGGGGGGGGCTTTTTTGGGAGGCCAGTGCACAAGATTGGCCTTCATCCCAAAACGCCTGCCCCCATTTCAACCAACGCAGACTGTGACATTAGAATTAAACATTTAAAACCCAACAACAAATTTAACAAGTCCAACAATTCCCCAGGAGGGATTTGTTGTTCACCTGCTGAGGGGGAAAAGAGGGCGAGCGAAGGCAGGCCGCCCATATAAGGCACCTGCCTTGCCCCCCCCCACTGCCTTGTGGCACCTTGCACCATGGCATTGCCATGTGCCGCCATGCACTGCCTGGGACAAGGAGTCACATGCAGACTCCCGTGCCCTCTGCAGTGCTTCTCCTACGCAGCGGCAAAAGGCCCCGTTGCTTGAGGGCTTAGGTGTGTTTATCTTCCAAGGCATTTTAAACAAATAAAATGGCAACTGATCAATGAAAACAAACTGAATCCACAAAGAAGAAACAAGTCTAGCTGCTAAAACATACTGTGGAAATCCAGCTCACACACATGAAGCTGCCTCATGCCGAATCAGACCACTGTCCCTCAAGGTCAGTCTTGTCTACTCAGTCAGGCAGCAGGGACTCAGGCAGAGGGCTTTCCCATCAGAAAGGTCCAGGTTTAACCTCCCCCCCCGCCCCGCTGTACAGAAAACATAAAGATCAAATTACTCCCATAGACCATTTACACACAGAGAACTTCACTGCTCCAGCTCCTGTGCAGGGGCAAAAATTGGGAGCAGATGAGGCGCACCAGGATAAATGCTCCCCCGTGTGGATGTAGGAAGAGGTGGGGCAACCTGCCACGGCTAAAACTTTCCATTGCCTAATGTCAGTGTATTTGATTAAAGTGTTGTATCAAGTAAATATTTATCTATCACCTACTAACTGGCCCTTAAATCTGAAGTCCAATATAGAAAGATGGCTTATCTGTTGCCTATATGAAAACACATGGCTAAAGATTAATTTCAATCATGCTGGGCCTCTATCAACTCCTGGTCCTACTTACAATGGTGTTAAACAGGGCTGTATTTTGGCACCCACTTTATTCAATTGCTGTATTAATTCAGTGGCTAACAGTTTATCTGGCCCCAGCTTTCATCCTCCTATAGACCACTCTTGGTTTTACTTTATGCAGATGATACAGCCCTGTTGTATTGCATTATACTGTAATAATGATCTGATGACTGTTAATGATAGTCCAAAAGACCTAAGCACAGATAGATGATTAATGGGAATGTCATTGAGCAGGTGGTACTTAGGGGTGGTTTTTCATTCTCCTGGGTCTTACTGTGCTGAAATAAATAGTGTGGTTGGGAATGCCCAGATAAATGTTTCTGCCTTGAATATATATCTTTTAACACTATAGGTGGCCATGATCCTTCAGCTTTGTGTGTTTGGGGGACCAATGTTACTACACAGTTGGTATATGGTCTCAGTTATGTACTGGAAATCACGCAGACTAAGTTTCTGAGAGCCATACTTGCAGTTGCCTGCTGTGTTCCCAATACAATTTTGCATTTAAAACCAGGCTTACTTTCCCTGGAAGCCCAAGCAAGGATTAATTACCGGTTGAAGCTTAATTTTCCCCATGTGTGTATTGCACTTTTAATGCTAACAGATACCTTCCAATCAAAATGGAAAAGGTCTTTTTTAGAGAGACTACAACCCATTGGATACTCTTCTGGCAGCTTAATAACCTTGGGTTGTTTAAAAGCCAAATCAATAATTAAACAAAGGATGAATTTCCTTTGAATTTCTACTACAAAATAACATAGTCATAGGAACAAGGAATCAGTGTTGTCAAATTATATAGATAGTTTATTGATTTCCAGGCACATGTCAGCTTTCACTTTGGCTCATTTTAATGTTTTACCATCTTCATTGCTAGATGGGAGTTACCATGGTGTGCTGTTCCATGAGCATCTATGTCCTTGCACCTTTGAAGAAATCAAGATGGTTGGTCATGTATTTCTGCATTGCCCTTTGTATGATCACCACAGGCAGATATTTATCCATCCTACCCTTCAAAGGATTCGAGGAAAATTGGAGAAATGGTATACCTCTTTTCTGTTCACTGACCATGAGCCTAGAATCTTGAGTACAGTTCCGAGAGCCAACCAAGCCACCGTGCTGACATAGTGAATGTTATTGTAATTTTTTTCTAAATATGCTTATTGTACCTTTTATCTATATCTTCTTACAGTTACTTCGAAGAATATATGTATGTATATATAGCATTAACCAATGCCTGTTTGTTTGGTCTTTGACTGTAATAAATGTCAATAAAAACTGTCCCTACATTCTCCCTACAAACCCAAAATTTCCCAAATAAAAATCTGAAGTAATCAAAACACAGAGAAACAATAGATAGCTGCCCTATCCTGTTTTTGTTGCTATTGAAGTTCTTAAAATCGACATTTCTGGTATTATCAAAACGGAAATTGTACCACAGTTCCATAAGATCCTAAGTTGTATGCCATATCATTCTTCCTAGAAACTGAAGCCCTACTGGCATGGGAAGGAATGATGTCATGGATTCTTTACATGTGATTGTATCCTCTTCTATCCCCCCCCCCCGGAAATGGTATTACTCTCATTTTTGCAACAATTTTGTTACATATCACATCCTTTTCTCCAGGAAGGATAAAACAGTTCACAGGGATATTCCTCTGTCCTTCTATTTTATCCTGAACTCCCCAAAGGCAGCTTAGGCTGAGAGAAAGTGTTTTTTGCACAGGACTAGTTCTTCCATGTCTAATTTGAGCATTCCATCAACTCCACCACACTGAGTTTTTAGCTGTACTGATCTTTCACCCATTATCTGATTTCAATTCAGAAGCCGCTGGCTGACATTATGCTTTTCATAGACACATAATTTAAAACCAGACTTGATAAGAATCACTTCCTTACAAGGCTTTCCTGAACTATGGGGCACAGGTTTCCTTGCTTCTGACTTATGCAATTGCAGTTTAAATTATAGCCTTAAACTGAAAGGGCACAATGTTAATAAATATAATTCCACTGTTGTATGAGAATGAAGCCAATGCTGAAGCACTAGTTCATACACAGAACATGAGAATAGTGAACAATAAACCATGATGACCTTTAATTCTTAAATTACAACACTGCAAATAACTTGATTGAAATTCTAGTTTTATGTGAATGAGGAATTGGTAGGAATGGATATGAACCCAAAGAACTTGGTTTAGTTCGGGGTTTGTGGTGGCCCCTGAACTGAACCCTGAACCAAGACAAAAATGCCCTGAATTAAACCAGCCAGTTTGGATCTCTCTTTCTCCTGGCTGTGGTTTAACCCTGGCACAGGCCTCAGAACTGACCTGAGACTGGGGCACATTTTCTTGAAAAAACGCAACTGACATTTAAAAAGAAAATTAAGATAAATACCACAACAATTATGTGGAATATAATTAATTGTAAAGTCTTACTGTTTTCCATACAATGTGCCCACTGCCCCCTTCCACTTGCAAGAGTCCCAAAAGCACCACCCACTGTTGTCGTCCTCCTGGGGTTATAAATCAGCAAACGGGGCTAATGGGAAAGCTACAGGCAGCAGCAAGGGAGAAAAGTTATTGAGCAACCCCTCCCCTGCAACAGGGCAGGCGAATGGTCCTCTCAATGGACAATCATGCAGCTCAAAACTTCCCCCTAACAATTTTAATAAGACATTTCCCAATACGTAAAACAAATACCAAAAAACTGTACCATAAATGGGTTAGTTAGAGTAATTATTGTAGCGATTTGTAGAAGTATGGTATGGCTTTCGGTAGACAATATGGGAACATTAACCTTCTGTATTATCTCTTCCTGTTTTAGGATAATGTTACCAGTCATTGCTGCATCTCAAAATAGCCTCGGAGACTCACATTTATCCCAGAAGACTCAATCAACTTGTGAGGAACAAGACTCACTGAAACCACTCTTTTTTAGCTCTCCCAAAACCGCCTAAAAGAAGCAAGCAAACAAAACATCTCCTTGTCAAATATAACATAATTCTCCTTCACACTGTCTCACAACAAGTATGGGGAGGGGAAGTAGAAGCTACTCTATAGTTTCAGCTTGGAAAAAGGCAGAAGCAAAGCTTCAAATGCTGCAAAAAGGAAGAGTATTTCTACACGTCATTAAAAATAGCGTTACGTCAGCTGAGTGGCATAACACTACATACAACTACACCTCCTGACACTTCCTTACCTTTTTTGCTGTCTTGCTCTTCTCTGCTGCCATTTTGCACTTCTCTCCCTCCACAAGTGCTGCTGGAAATGGCAGAAGAGAGCAATGTGATTTAACTCCCCAGCCAGGATCAGAAAGAATTAAACTGGAAAACCAGAGTTGTGTGACACACACACTAATTAGAAAGTGGGGGATGAAAGGACTGAAGGCATACCAGATTGGTTAATGGGCTTAGCAGCATTTCATATTTGCCTCAATTTTATTGTAGTTTGCAGACACCAAGAGCTTTGCTGCTGAATTGCTGCTAAAAAAAAACTGCAACAAACAGTACCAGGAAGTCAAAACTTCTGGATACTGTGGTCCTCCTTCTGTACATCCACAGTGGCTAAAATGTATTCATTGAATGATGCATGATTTAAGGACCTTCACAGGACCTTAAACTGATAGGCCTAATGTTGCCAATTTCATCACCATAGAGTTTCTGGCAATTCCTAGAAAGCCATGATATCATTTATAGGTTTCTCCCAGAAGTAATATCACATTGCAACCTGATGGTGTCCCTGTCCCTGGACACCTGCCGGTTCCAGACTGTGCCTGGCAACTCTATTTGGGCTTCCTGAATTATGTACCCCAACTCTTCTCACAGAAAGCCTGCTCCTTAGCAGTTGTATCTTGTTCTGATGCAGCATCTGACAGAGGTCAGTTTTTCTTCAGTGGCCTACTCCTATCTCAAGAAAGTTGTTGTTGTTCCATATCTTTTCAGCAATGCTTTCCATGTAAAACTTATTTTAAGTAGCCAAAGTTTTAGGAATAATCAAATATCTAAATGGAAAAAGGGGTTTTGATAGTTGTTCAGATTTAAAATTTATTAGTTTTTTGATCACATAAAGATCTGAAAGCAATTTGTGCAATTTTCAGTTATAATGGGTACTTCAAAAGGAGTTCATCATCCTTCATTCATGGTAAGTACGGTAAGACTGAATCATTTTTCTTAAATTATCTGGTTTTATTTTGCTTTCTTTAGAGTCCTGAAAAGGAACGAACATACATAAAATATTTTATTTTAAATACTTGCTTCCTACTCTGTCAGGCACATTTGCTCCTGGAACAGCTTCAAATGTCTGCATGTGTGTGTGTGTGTATTTATGTGTGTGTGTGTATAAAAATAAAACAATGAATCCATTCTTAAGACATTAAAATATTAAAAAGTAATAGCAGTAATAAGCAATAAAATTATAACAATAGGTGGTGGGGACTCACCCGAGCCACCATTTGGTGGGTGAAGGGTGGACAGGGAAAGGCATGGCCCAGAGGGCCTGGTAGTGGGGCTACAAGTAGTAGCATATATGGTGTGTTGGGCGGAGCCAGGAACATCCACTTAGGATGCTTTCTGGAGCCTTCCCGCCTCTTCGCCAGGCTAGCAGGCAAGTAGCCCACCCTCCCACCCTATGTTTTCTGCAATATTTGGTGGGTTTTTTACATGTTATATGCTTGTTGTCACAGTGGGGTCTGCACATGCAAATGAACCTGTTTTGTGGGAAGCTGGTGTATGATTGGAATCCCCTTGGGGTTGGGGCCTCCTTAAAAGAGTAGTTGTAACAAGCAGGAAGCCAACCTGATGGGGTAGGCCACTGTGTTCATTAGTGACTAGGCTGCTCTGGAGGTAGCCAGGGAGGTTTGTGCACCTTTGGCCCCCCATCTGGGTCATCTCCCATCTTAGATAATCCAAATAAAGGGAATTATGATGGACTTCTTTAGGGAGTAGATTAAAGGGTAACAGCTGGCGGGCTGCTTAGGTGAGGCTCATTCCCATATTGCACCAACCCTCCTTGGGGAGGTGTTTTTTGTGATTAAAGCTGCAGCCATTTCTAAGCCAAAACGAACTGAGTCGCGTCTTCTTTCTACAAAACTGGCCTCCTACCTGCCAATTAAAACATTAAAAAAGTTAAACAACAGCACCTTTATAAGAGTAGTTCACAATTGTCACAGTAGAAAGATGTTAAAAGGCAGAAGGCAGGATTATCAGTCAAAGGAAAGAAGAAATACTTTTTATTATGGTAAGGTTAACCAAACGAAGCATTGCTGAATTTAATGTATCATTTCTGGAATGTAGCACTTATTTTAATGACAGATTTTATTTTCCTGGGCTCCAAGATCACTGCAGATGGGAACTGCAGCAAAGAAATTAAAAGACACTTGCTCCTGGGGAGGAAAGCTATGGCAAATCTAGACAGCATCCTAAAAAGCAGAGACATCGCCCTGCCAACAAAAGTGCATTTAGTCAAGGCTATGGTATTCCCAGTTGCAATGTATAGCTGCAAAAGTTGGACCATAAGGAAGGCTGAGCGTCAAAGAATTGAGGCTTTTGAACTCTGGTGCTGGAGAAGACTCTTGCGAGTCCCTTGGACTGCAAGGTGAACAAACCGGTCAGGCCTAGAGGAGATCAGCCCTGACTGCTCCTTAGAAGGCCAGATCCTGCAGATGAAACTCAAATACTTTGGCCACCTCATGAGAAGGAGCCTAATGCTGGGAGCGATCAAGGGCAAACTCAAATACTTTGGCCACCTCATGAGAAGGAGCCTAATGCTGGGAGCGATCAAGGGCAAAAGAAGAAGGGGGCGACAGAGAATGAGGTGGCTGGATGGAGTCACTGAAGCAGTAGGTGCAAACTTAAATGGACTCCGGGGAATGGTAGAGGACAGGAAGGCCTGGAGGATCATTGTCCATGGGGTCGCGATGGGTCGGACACGACTTCGCACGTAACAACAACAACAATGGTATTCCCAGTTTCAATGTATGGCTGCGAAAGTTGGACAATAAGGAAGGCCGAGTGTCAAAGAATTGAGGCTTTTGAACTCTGGTGCTGGAGAAGACTCTTGCGAGTCCCTTGAACTGCAAGGCGAACAAACCGGTCAGTCCTAGAGGAGATCAGCTCTGACTGCTCTTTAGAAGGCCAGATCCTGAAGATGAAACTCAAATACTTTGGCCACCTCATGAGAAGGAAGGACTCCCTGGAGAAGAGCCTAATGCTGGGAGCGATCGAGGGCAAAAGAAGAAGGGGACGACAGAGAATGAGGTGGCTGGATGGAGTAACTGAAGCAGTAGGTGCAAACTTAAATGGACTCCAGGGAATGGTAGAGGACAGGAAGGCCTGGAGGATCATTGTCCATGGGGTCACGATGGGTCGGACACGACTTCACACCTAACAACAACAACAATCACTTATTTGATAATGGTTAATTCAAAGAATTAATTAAAAGAATCATCCTTGAAATGATAAATGACCTGGACATGTAGCAGGTTTTAAAAAGTTATCACTGAATTGGCATCAACATATATGTCCTGATGTCACATATAAAACACACAAACATTAGAGATAGGTCAGGTTGAGTATCAGCCATCTACTTCCTGATAGTGTCTGGGAAGAAGTTGTTTGTGGTTGCTGTTAAGATGGCTGCTGAAGTTGTTGAAGGTCAGGTCTCTAGGCTCAAGTTGTATATGTGTAAACATAACAGGCTCAATTCCTTCAGGCTACTGGATCAGTTCTTTGTGGGGAGGTTCCTAACTACTACCTAGAGGTGACTTATAATCCGGAAAGCGGGGTTTGATTCCCTACTTCTCCACATGCAGCCAGCTGGGTAACTTTGGGCTAGTCTAAGGTGGCCAGATTTTAACATTGGTAAAATGGGACACCATTGACCGGGGGGGGGGGGTCTTCATTAAAAATTTGGTCTATATGGAGCAACAAAAATTTTCATAGAATGCATAGAATGCAAAAATAGTATTGTAATATATATATTAATTTTAACACTGTCCCAAAAGTGGGACAATTTGGTCACCTTAGGCTAGTCACAGTCCTGACAGAGCTGTTCTCACACAGAAGTGAGTTCTCTCAGCCCCACCAACCTCACAGGGTGTCTTTTGTGAGGAAAGGAAAGGAGAGGTAAGAGGAAAGGAAGTGAAAAGCAGGCAGCTCTTCTATATTCCCATTATAACAATGATGTTCAGTTATCTAAACGTAATAATTCATTTGCAGCCCAGAGTCTGGATTTTTATCTGTGCTGTGTAAGCCATGTATCTACCTTTGCTGGTGACTGTCCAGAACACCTGCTGACTAGGATGCAGGAAAGCAGAAATATCCATGGAAATCAAAGGGCAGATTTCACACATCCCTACCTTATCCTGCTGAGAACTAAACCCATACGTTTGTAATTTAATTTCAACTTCTCAGTGCTTGCACAAACAAGAGAGACATGCAGTATATCTGGTGGGGGGGAAATGCTTGGTTTGGAGATTTAGTGAGTCTCAAGAGAAGAGATGTAACTGTGCAGCCGCCACCACATGAATGTGTCTCTGCATATCCTTGTGCTATGATCTGAACAGCTTGTTTCTTTTGCAGGAGGAATTACTGCCAAACTGTCCACAACTCCACCCTTCTAATATTTTTAATCCATTCTTTACTGAGACAAATCTTTCATGGACAACAAAGATTTTTGCCTGAATGAAAAGTATTGATTGAAACTTGACTTTTGGATTTAGCCCAAAGCTTTTAGCCACATAACATCTCTAACTGCATTGTTCCATTTCATTTCATGCAGCCATTGCATTCATTTTACAGATCTAGCCATCCCTCTGAGCATAGTTTTAATATGCTAGACAAGCCAGCTTTAGGAAAGCCTGCCTCAGTTCTGGATGATCAAGCAGGCCTGACCATGCCTGCTTAAGAGCAAAGTCAGGTGGGGACTAATTGCGATTGAAAGAAGGCAGCTGCTCAGAAATAATTTTTCATTTCATTTATGATGACGTCACAGAACAAAACAAAGTATGACTTTTTTGGGGGGGGGAATCAGTATCTTGTGTTGATGACAAATTCATGCTGAAGATTTTTTTTAAGTGACAAACAATGCCATCATTAGCAGCAGATGCACCTAAAGTTCCTGCCCCTTTCAAGGACCACTGTAGCATACTGTTTGCTTCTCTGTGGCTTTTAAAACTAATGGGACTACGGCAGGTGCTTGCTAGTTCTGTGCCCAGAAATGAATTATGACAAATAAGTAAAAGAGAAAGTCCCTTAGAGGGATTGCTTTTCTGTATCTAGCAGGGGTATCATACTACATAGGTAGAAATATTACCAACACTTCTAGCAAGAAACCAGAAGCTGATTCGCGATGCAATAACCATTCAGAGTAGACCATATTCTTGGATGAATGATAATGCAATTATGGTTCCTGTTATGGATGTTTAATCTAACTTCTTGTAGTTCTTCTTGTGGAAACTCTGTTTCATTGTGAGAGTGGCATCTCTCATGGGGAGGAGGGAAACTGTGTATTTCCTGGCATGCCATCCTAAAATAAACATTTCAATACCCATCAAACATACCAGATTTGAAACGTTATAAAGGAGCATATTTATCCTACCATTTTTTCCAGGTAACAACTGCAGGGATAATATAATGGCTTGCACTCTTTTTCTCTGCATAGTCCAATAAATTCCTCTATTTTACAAAGCCTTCTTACAGCTTCACATTTTGCTAAACAGAGTAGTAATATACACGTCACTGGATGTTTTTATAGCAGTGTGTTCATTTAAGCATTTCTACCTCACACTTTCCCACAATGTGGCATCAAACTGACTTACAAAGGAATGCCAAAATTCAGTGTGAATGAAATACATTTCCATGTCTCACCAATATCCTGAGCTAGTCTTAGGTCCACTGGTTCAGCCTACTCAGAGCTATAGGCTGAAAGCCAAGGATCAAAATGCTTATGCCTCTGACCATATCCAGTCTTAAATACCTGGAATAAAGGAAAGAACAGATGCGCATGTTCAGCCTGTATCTCATTCAGATAGCAGAGATGGCCCCAAAATGTCTTTGCTAATTATCACAAATTCACCAATATATGCTGAGTTAGATTTAACTTCATATCCATCAATGGAAGAAAGGTTACAAAAACAACATTCCTGTGTGAGTTTCTGCAGGTCCTACTTTTGTATACTTCTATAAAAGCATCCCTAAGGAATGTGTTGCATTTGCTCTCCTCTGGATTGTTATTTGAATTATGGTTGGGGTCATTGATCTGAATCCTGGCAATTTGCATTTCTCTTTTATGCTACACTTGTTATGTCTGCCATGAAGGTCCATGGATCTTACCTCTGCTTTTTGATTACTGCCTGCCCAGAGGTTTTGGGATCTGTGCCCCCTTTTGCCTGGACCCTCTCCCTGCTATGCTTTTCCGACTGTCTTCTGTAGTCCCTCTAATGTTTAAAGGGACTGCATGTCAGCCCGAAACTGCTGAGTGATGGGGTAAGCCTTCCCGCTGCTCACCTGTTTTTGTGGCTTTTGTGCAGAACAGAAAGCTGGGTTTAAAAGGGACTCTCTTTTATGCTCCATCCATGATCCAGAACCACCATGAACTACACAAGTTGCTCTAAACATTTGTGGAAGTTCATGCTGGTAGACTCAACATGAACTTCTGATCCCAAACTACAAATAGTGCAAATTCCTGACAGATTTTGCTTTGTGCCTCAGCTCATGCCCATCTCTCATATTTCTTGAATGTGCTCTGTGTATTTTAATTCTACAGACAAAATTATATAGTAACATTCTGGAGAGAGGTAACTAGAAGGACATTAGGCATGAATGCCTTTCCTTCCTCTTGCAGCTTGAGTTTCCTTTGTTCTTGTCATCTTCCAAAGGAGCTAGACTAGTTCATATGCAGTAATAACTTACCAGGATCATACATAATGGGCTCAACATATAACACAAGATCCAGAATGGATGAGCAGGCAACTTCAAGTTAGAATGTCATGTCAGTTCAGCTGAGGGAGGCAGTGTAATTTTCTGTTTGGGATTTCAGAACCCACCAAAAATAAAATTTTTGTTCCAAATTAATTTAGAACAGCATGTCTCCTAGGCACATTGGGTGGGATACAAGGTTCTGTAAATCAGGGGTAGTCAACCTGTGGTCCTTCAGATGTTCATGGACTACAATTCCCATGGCTACCCCTGCTGTAAATAATGATCCTTCCTTCGGATGAGAATGGGAAAGGACAGATAATTCCTCAGTGGAATAGAACCACTATGTCCAACTTGTAATGTGCATTTTATAGTGTATTCTTCAAAAACATTTAATGCTAGTGTTCGGGTTTTTCTTGAAATGAACTGGGTTGTTCTTCGCACAGTTGGAAATAATGACAAATATTTCAGCATTTCCATTCCACCTTCTGACAATATATTTTCCAGGATCAAATTATGATGTAGAAACATGAATGTAGAATATCAAATATGAGAACAAAATAAAAGAAGGAAGAAGATTTGTGTGGACCATTTTGACATATTATCAGATTAAATCAATGTATAATTAGCAGTTCAAAGCTACTGAAGTATCAGGAAAATCCACAGGAACACTGGGTCAGCCTTGTTCAATACAGGGTTAACCAGAGTGACAAATGATCTGAACATTCTTGTTGCTTGTTTTGGAATATAATATTGTTACATTATGCATTTTCTACTCTTCTGATTGAGTTTCATATAGTTTTTGACCAGAAACAGAAAAGAGAACCTTATTAAATAAAAATTAAATAAGAGTATACCTCATTCTGTGAAGCCAAAAAAAACAAAACAAAAACAAATTAGACATTGTAAATGTGCAGCTCTATATCACAATGGTTACAGAAGAGCTGAATTATTATAAGGACTCCCATGGACAGAGGAAAGAACCTTTCCTGTGCTTAGGAAACATTTAAGACATAGATTTCCATTTTGAAAAATTTAATCCATTCCCATGTATCTATTCCAAATGGAATTCATGCAAGCAAAATGTCTTCTTGCCTATCTCCAGAAGAAGACACATGTGTGCTTGCATATACACATACATATAAAATACGTGTATGGCATATATATTTCAGCCACTAAGCATGTCTGGCTGGAATTTGTCCTTTGATTCTTAGATTTAAACAGAATGCATTCGAAATAGCTTTCATCTTTGTAGTCAACATGGCAGACAAGAAATTAATCAGCCTCAGTTTTTAGCTGGGAATTTAGCTATACTATCTGATTCATGTCCAAGCCTTTGTTGCTCTGTAGTTATGGTTCTTACCCTTTGTAGTTAAATTAGGATAAAGGATGAGATCAAGACAGATAATACAAATGCCAGTTCTCAGATGTGGTCTGATTCTAGCCAGTGTTGTGAAGTCATTGGTTCTTTTGACAGGTTTACTCCAGGACCAAAAACATACACTTTTATTTTGTAATTTCATTACACAAAATGCAGCAGCCATTGATGTTTGCAGCAGCATATTTGGGTGGTCTTGGGGGTGTCAGTATAAAGTCCATGTCTGCCTGATTTATTTAGAGAAAGAACACAAAAGCCAGGGAACGCATGGTATACATTAGTCAGAGAAGAAGGCAGAAACAGACAAAGCAAAGGCAGTGACACAAGGAAAGGGATTGTTATGTTTGATTTTGTTTTCAAAAGCTCAGTGGAAGGATCCTCTTATGGGAAAATCCTGCAAATAGGAGAGGAAGGAAAGCAGACAGTATTGATAAAAGACAGATCAAATTCAAAAAATGAGTCATTTTGTGGAAGAACAAAAAAACGAGGGAAGAGGAACTCTATGAGCTAGATGTAATTTACCAGCCATAAACAAATGAAACTATGTTCTACTAAATCAGACAACTTGGCCATCAAAGTCTGTACTGTTTACCCTGACTGGCAGTGGCTCTCCAGGGTCTCAGGCAGAGGTCTCAGGCAGAGGTCTCTCCCCATTGTCTTTAACTGGGATTAAATCCTGGGACCTTCTGCATGCAAAACTATGTCCTTGCCTCTGAGACACAGTCCCCTCCTCTAAAGCTGTGGGCTTGACAACAGTCCAGTCAGATTGTGAAAGCAGCTACTGGTGGACTATCATGCTTGTCTGATAATGAATGTTTATACCCTAGATATATTCAGGTGTGTAGCCATGTTGGTCTGAAGTAGCAGAAGAAAGTTCAAGCCCAGCATTACCTTTAAGACCAACAACGTTTTAATCATTATGAGAGATAAACATGATTCAAAAGAAACACAAGTGCAGTAGGAATTCATATAAAAATTTACTTGTCAGTTCAGAATTTTCCCCTCAAACATTATTCCTAGTACTCTAAAATGCCATATTTATTCAAAAGGAACATGATCTGGAATATGTCAACCATCTTTAAAAATGTTATGTGCACAAAACCATAATGTTTGCAAATGTAATATACTCTCTCCCTTTTTGGGATTGCATACCAGTGGAAAAATTCCTAGTCTTCTATTTGAATAAATACTGTATTTTCCCCTCTTCAGCTAACCTGTGGGGAGATAGAAGCTGCAGTCTGCATGCAGAAGATCCCAGATTCCATCCTGGTACATCTGCTCAAATCTCAGGGCTGGGAGGAAAACATGTTGGAGGCCTTTGGAAGCTGCTAGATGGACTAGTGGTCTTCTGCAGTACAATTCAGCTTCATATTTCCTCCCTTGAGTCACAGCCTTTACTTTGTCTGTTTCTGCTTTCATTGCCTATCTCAGTCTTGTATCTCTTGTTGGGCCTGGTTGGCTCACATAGCATGTGGCTTGGATTCTTCATGAAAGCAACTTCAAGTGGCAATTCACATCTGAGGGCAGATTAATGTCAGGAAGCTCTGGCTTTGTTTTAATGTTGTACTTTGAGGAACAGAACTGTAGATGACGCATGTGAGATAACATTCATATATGGAAGATAAGGGAAGAGACCAAGAAGACTGAAACACAACTGATCTCTAAGGCTCCCTGGAATCTCTCATTACACACTAGTATGCAAAATAATTAAAATAGGTATGTGTGCTGTGAGATATCTTAAGGAACCTAGCATTTATAATATTTTTGGGCTTTTATTGCCTTCAAAGAGAAAGTACAGAATTTGCTATTAAACTGTTAAGTATTTTGAAAAGAACAGCTTGTATTTGTTATCATTGATAACATGAAATGACTCTTGCAGAATCAACTAAAGCAATCCTGAACATTTATACTCTTTCAAGTCCATGGAAATCAATGGGCTTAAGAGGATGCAACAAATAAATGTACAGGTTAGTGACTGGTTAAGAATATCTGTTGCTTCCACAGTCGTGAGTACTTTCTTGTGGGTGGGATATTTCAGCCAATTATACAGTCCTTTGTACATGACTGTTAACATGGACTAGATACATCTTTTGAAATGTTGAAGAAGAGTAGGTTCTTATATGCCACTTTTCTCTACCAGAAGTCTCAAAGTGGCTTACAATCGCCTTCCCTTTCCTCTCCCCACATCAGACACCCTGTGAGGTGGGTGAGGCTGAGAGAGCCCTGATATTACTGCTCAGTCAGAACAGCTTTATCAGTGCTGTGGCGAGCCCAAGCTCACTCAGATGGCTGCATGTGGAAGAGGAGCAGGGAATCAAACCTGGCTCGCCAGATTAGAAGTCTGCACTTCTAATCACTACACCATGTATGAATGAATCCATCTGAGACCAACTAAAGCTGGATGAGCACCTGAAGTTTTGTCTTATCACAGGAAATGCTGGAATTTCAATAAGAACTTGCTTCCCTAAGACAAATGTTCTCACATTCACTAGTGAATTGACTTTTCTGCTTTGCCAAGGATATCACGATATTTCATTTGCAGGCTAGCCACTCTTGAGACCTGCTTGAAAGACAGTCTGTAAAATTTTATGGTGCAGGGAAAAAGTCAGATTAAGAGAAAGCTAAAAGTAAATAGAGGCAGGTAAGCAAAGGGATGTATATCAACTATTTTTTCTTTAAATAAAGGAATGTACTTTTTGAATATTCAAAACACAAATTTTGAGAACAGTATTAAGTGGGGGGAAAGGGTGCCCTGCTGCTCTGGTACTCCCTAGACCCCCCTGCCTCTGAAGCAGATCCATGTTCCTGATTACACGAGTTACAATCTGGGATGCTTCTCCAGTGAGTATTGGGATGAATACAAGTGAAAAAGTCCTTTTATTAGTTTGAGGTCAGCCAATCATAGGTTCTGCCTTCACAATGCCCCTCCTTTCCTAAAGTACATGGCAGGTGCTTGTGGCCACTATGGCACTCATGTGCATCACATTAGGGAACATGGTTGCCAACCTTCAGGTGATACCTTGAGATCTTCCAGAATTGCACTTGATCTCCAAACTACAAAGATCAGTTCCTCTGGATAAAATGGCTGCTTCGGAACATGAACTCTGTGCTATTATTCCTCACTGAGATCCTTCCCCCAAATGCACCCTGTCCTCCTCAGACTCTACCTCCTTCTCAAATCTACAGGAATGTCCAAACCTGGAGCTGGCAACCCAAATGTAACATATGTTAAATATGTGTACGTGTAAAATAACAGAGTGGGAATCAGAGCTTGGTTCCAACTCTGCCCATCTGTCATTTTCTACATTAAGTTCATAACTCATTTTGATTTAAGTGACTGACAAATGTAAGATGCCTCCCTCTGCTTCTCACAGTTTCATGAACCTGATGTTTATCAATGGCAAAGACAAGCAAACTGTCCAGATCTGGGACAACTGGCACATGCCCATCCTCCTACAGCCTCCTGGAAATTGTAGTTGTTTAAAACTTCTTAACTGCAAGCCAGTTAAATGATCCATCATGAGTACAAAGGAAAAGGTAATCTGAAAGTGATCAGTGGTCTGCATCCACTGTCAATTAGTCCAGTGCAAGAAACCAAAACAAATACTTAGTAAATGGAGCTATCTCCTTACTAGCTCTTGGGTGGCTCTTTTGCTTAGGACTAGTTAAAACATTACAATTTTTATAGCCAGTAAGGGAGGATACTATGTCATTTCATGATGTTTCTCATAATTTTTTCCTGCACAAGCTGCTGATGTTCATGCAAAGAATGGAGATAGTTCACAGTGTATCCTAAGAGCTGTCTCTGCATTCTACTCTGGAGTATTCATACCAGAGCTTGTACCTCATTAAAAAGACCAGGATTTTTTGTTTAATTGGTCTGCTGAAGTTTCCTGCTGTCATGTCTCTTGGCCATGGCCATTGTTCTTCCCCCCTCCCCCTTCATTAGTAGAGATATTTAAACTTTTATTTTAAGCATTGTCTCTATGCATCCAATTGCTAAGACACTTTAGCAGCATTGCCTGCTTTTTTTGGAACTAAAACAACTATTAGATCCAATCACTGTATTGTTATTTCGGACCATATTACTTGGATGTGATCTTTATCATACTTTAGCCAATTGCCTTGACCCAGCAGTGGCTCACTGTGTGAATAAGCCAGATTCTATTAGGAAGCTATTCTTCTAAATATGCAAAATTTCTAATCATGCCCATGAATGGTTGTGGGGCTTGTTTAGTTGCAATAACATTTGTACTGGCTCTGTGTGAACCAAGAGGTGTATCTCAGCAGAGTAATACCTACATAATATATTCACCAAATTTCTTCATCCAAAGGGTGTATTTCTATTGTGTAAAAGTATGTTGTTGAATTCACAACAGGGTTTGTACACTGTGAAATAATAATGGAGTAATAATAATAATAATAATAATAATAATAATAATAATAAATATCATTTCAGGGATCAGAAATGAGCCAAGGGATTTCATTCTCTGTCAAGCCTTCTTCTCCCCATCATGAGGAGAGGCAATGTGGCGTTGTGGTTATAGTGTCGTATTAGGAACAAGATGATGCATGTTCAAATTTGCAGTCCTCCATGACTGAGTGACGAGCATTGCCGATCACTCAGCCAAAATTATCTCACATAGTTGTGAGTACAAAATCTCAGGAGTGTCATGTATGCATTTCTTTGCAATCATGATGAGCTACGGTTTTCATGATGTGGTACACTTACACTTTACCCTCCAAACAATGGGTGGCTTTGAAATTTTCCTATGTTGAAATTCTCTCAGTGTTTCTGGGTAATTTGGGCTTGTGCTTGCAGTGAAGCTGATGAAAGAGAAAACTTCCATTATTCAATCAGAAATGCACTCTGCATTTTGTGCAGAGTCTGGCGTATGCACAATTTACATCACTTCCCTTCTTTCAGCTCATTTGCATATCATTTGCTATATTGCTAAGGTGACCATTCCTATGGATAAAATACCGCAAAAGAGCAATTGTGATGCATTTGTGAGGAGGGTTGTATCAAGATTCCTTTTGTGTGGTCTTGGATCAATGCATCAGGCTGCATGTACATATCAGTAAACCACTCCAGATAAAGGATCTTGTGTATACATTGTGTATAGGAGCCTCTTGTGGCGCAGAGTGGTAAGGCAGCAGACATGCAGTCTGAAATCTCTGCCCATGAGGCTGGGAGTTCAATCCCAGCAGCCGGCTCAAGGTTGACACAGCCTTCCGTCCTTCCGAGGTCGGTAAAATGAGTACCCAGCTTGCTGGGGGGTAAACGGTAATGACTGGGGAAGGGAATGGCAAACCACACTGTACTGAGTCTGCCAAGAAAACACTAGAGGGTCAGACATGACCCAGTGCTTGCACAGGGGATACCTTTACCTTTACCTATATACATTGTGTATATGATCACATCAAAATTACTTTCTGCAGTATGTACATGTGCAGACTGGTACTGTGGGGGGGCATGTCTGTGGACTAAAGGAACTGGCAGCTAATGAAAACAATCCATGTTCCACTTGTGAATTAATTTTAGAAAACTCCCTACTTAAATAGGGATTAAGGAAAAGCACAGCACAGAATGGAATTTAAGTAAAATAAATTTTGTTTCTTTGTTTACATTACTTATAGTCCACCTTTCTCACAGTATCTCGTTACAGATTATACATAGTGAGTCAGGACAATCAACAAAATGGGGTGTTCAATAACTAATGCATTTGAATATTAGAAGTCTGGAACCACCAGAAAAACAGAAATATAGCATACGTTTTTAAATGACATATTAATCAGTACAGAAACTGTACAAATGTTGTTGTTGTTAGGTGAAAAGTCATGTCCGACCCATTGCGACCCTATGGACAATGATCCTTCAGGCCTTCCTGTCCTTTATCATTCCTCAAAGTCCATTTAAGTTTGCACCTACTGGTTCAGTGACTCCACCCAGCCACCTCATTCTTCTTTTGCGCTCAATCGCTCCCAGCATTAGGCTCTTCTCCAGGGAGTCCTTCCTTCTCATGAGGTGGCCAAAGTATTTGAGTTTCATCTGCAGAATCTGGCCTTCTAAGGGGCAGTCAGGGCTGATCTCCTCTAGTACTGACTGGTTTGTTCGCCTTGCAGTCCAAGGGACTCGCAAGAGTCTTCTCCAGAACCAGAGAAGAAGTCTTCTCCAGCACCAACTTTTGCACTGTCCTCCTTCACCCGCATCAAAAGGCTCTTTAGTTCCTCTTCACTTTCTGCCATTAGAGTGGTATCATCTGCATATCTGAGGTTGTTGATATTTCTCCTTGCAATCTTGATCCCAATTTGTGACTCATCTAACCCTTCCTTTCTCATGATGTGTTCCACATACAAGTTAAATAGGCACGGCAACAGTATACAGCCTTGCTGAACTCCTTTCTCAATTTTGAACCAATCAGTGATTCCATGCCTGGTACTCACTGTTGCTTTTTGACCTGTATAAAGGTTTCTCAAGAGGCAGATGAGATGCTCTGGTATTCCCATCTCTTTAAGAACTTGCCACAATTTGTTGTGCTCCACATAGTCAATGAAGCAGAAGTAGATGTTCTTCTGGAACTCCCTAGCTTTCTCCATGATCCAGCGTATGTTGGCAATTTGATCTCTAGTTCCTCTGCCTCTTCGAAATCCTTCCTGTACTTCTGGAAGTTCTCAGTCCACATATTGCTGGAGCCTAGCTTATAGGATTTTGAGCATAACTTTGCTAGCATGAAAAATGAGTGCAATGGTGCGGTAGTTTGAACATTCTTTGGCATTGCCCTTCTTTGGGATTGGAATATAAACTGAACTTTTCCAATCCTGTGGCCACTGTTGAGTTTTCCAAATTTGCTGGCATATTGAGTGTATCACTTTTACTGCATTGTCTTTTAAGATTTTGAATAGTTCAACTGGAATGTTGTCACCTCCACTAGCTTTATTGTTGTTCAGACTTCCTAAGCCCATTTGACTTCACATTCCAGGATGTCTGGCTCCAGGTCAGTGACTACCCCCTCGTGCTTATCAGGGACGTTAAGCTCGCTCTTGTATAGTTCTTCTGTATAATTTTGCCACCTTTTAAAAATCTCTTCTGCTTCTATTAGGTCCCTAACATTTTGGTCCTTTATCATACCCATCTTTGCATGAAATGTTCTCTTCATATCTCCAATTTTTTTGAAGAGATCTCGGGTCCTCCTCTGTTTGCACTGTTCATTTAAGAAAGCATTCTTATCTCTTCTAGCTATTTTCTGGAATTCAGCATTCAGTTGGGTGTATCTTTGTCTTTCTCCCTTGCCTTTCACTTCCCTTCTTTCCTCAAGTATTTGTAAAGCTTCCTCAGACAGCCATTTTGCTTTCTTGCATTTCTTTTTCTTTGGGATGGTTTTAGTAGCTACCTCTTGTACAATGTTGCGAACATCTGTCCATAGTTCTTCAGGCACTCTGTCTATCAGATCTAATTCCTTAAATCTATTTGTCATCTTTACTGTATATTCGTCAGGGATATGATTTAGTTCATTTTTGAGTGGCCTAGTGCTTTCCCCTACTTTCTTCAATTTGAGCCTAAACTGCATAATAGGATCCTGTATTCTGCATGCTGTTCACACCAGTAAAGACTACATGTCCTAATCATTTATCCAAGTAAGTTTGTGAAAGCATTTTGTGCTGTGCAGCCTTATTACCTGTATAGAAATACCCTCTTCAATAGTTCTGGTTTGCACAGTTTGTGGAAGGCCTGCAGAGTGAGGACTTTCCTTATCTCTTTGGGCAGGTTGTTCCAAAGATGGGCCCACTCATCTGTACTCCAAATCAGTACAGAGGATTGTGATTTAAAGTGGGTTACCAGGTCTAATTCTGGATAGAAAGCACTCATTATGGTTTGCCAATTCAGATATATTAAGAATAAAGTCAGGTGTGAGAAGTGATGAGGGATAACAAGTCCACAGCTAATTTCTGATACTCTAACATTTGAACAGAGCCTGAACATTCTGTATGTATAAAAGTAATTGTTATAGTAATTGTTGAGTCATAGGGTAGTCTTTCCTCCATAAAGTCATGTCTGATTTATATCATTGTGTCTTAATAATCAATTACTTGTATTGTAATAATAGAAATAGACTGGGACAGTTTACCTTTCTATGGGGACTGTCAGCCTTCTAATTTAAGCAACAGAAATCTTCAACCTCCATTTCTTGACCAGGAGTCTTCTTCACAAAACATTGAGTATTTGGTGACTAAAGTGGAGCAGTCTGGCAATAGGTCATCAAACCAGAATGTAGTCCTATTCCTGCTGAAGTAGTTGTGACTGAAGACAGAGTTTTATACAGGACATTTTAAAGCAAGTAATGACATATTCCAGATTTCACTCAGCCTCTCTCAGTAGCTGCCAGAATAGAAAACCATCATCCCCCCCTTACACCTCATCACATTTCTAGTGATTGCTAGAGTCTGACACACATCCAAGTTTCAGTGCTGAAATATTCCAGATCAACTTTATTCACTCATCGAGAAGTAACAGAAATGTCTCAACATTTATGGGATCCAGAATAGCCTTTGTTATTCATTACTTTGCAGTAATCAGACCTCCAATATAAAAGGTGACCATTACCACATACAAATGCTACTTATTTCTCTCTATATTTTTATCAATCATTCAAATATTTGTTGCAGTCTTTGACCAAAGCCAATCACAATACAGGAAAAAAAGCCCTTGTATATTCAAGGACAATCTTGGTCAAAGTAAATATATACAAAAGCATTGATGGACAGTTAACTGTCTAGATAATTAAATCAGAGTAAATGCAAAGATAGAATCATAGAATCATAGAGTTGGAAGGGGCCATACAGGCCATCTAGTCCAACCCCCTGCAGGATCAGCCCAAAGCATCCTAAAGCAGGATAAAACATATTAATTAAAAAAAATAAAATTCTTACTGATTCCAGAGTAGAGTGCCTTGTGCGACTTTCCCTGACTTTGAATCTGTAGACCTGGGGCCAAAATTCTAACCACCTGGTACAAAATTTGATTACTCTTATCAGCTGAAAGTCAGCTTCTGATGAACAGGGAAGCTGTAAATCTGTTTGGTAGCTGTTTGAGTTGGCTCATGATATCATAACTCTCAAAGAGAGGGTGGAGACCAGATGAATCCCTGCACATTCCTGAAACACAGGAGTGTCATATTAGGACTACTTACAAGTGAAAATTCCCCAAAATTAATTTTTAAAAAATTATTATGCAATTTCTATACCACCCCCTCAGGATGAATCACAGTCTCAGTGTTCAGTCTCAAGATCTCTAAAGTCATCAGGATAGTCTCTGAAAGTCCACTTTTCAGCAACTGATAAACAGAACCCAAACATCTAGTTCATGTTCTCTGGCAGTCCCTTCATAAGAAACTTCATTATTGATCACTCAAGTTACTTTTACAAGGGAAGCTAAGCGATGTTAGGGACCAGGGATGGCTAAACTGTTCTCCAGATGTCTATAGACTACAATTACCATGAGCCCCTGCCTGTTTGCCCATTCCTGGCATAGACATTAGACTCAAATTTTATTGTGCTATTGCAGACCAACATGGCTATCCACTTGAATTACCAGAATCAATTATCCAAACCTCATATAAGCAATGTCTGAAGATTTTACAGAAGATTTCAGTGATTATTTCTAGTTTTAGAAAATATGCAAGTAATGCATTTTTTATAATCAGAGAATATAGCTTCAGTGATCTTCCCTATATCTCAATTTCAGAAATTAAGTTATGTACAAATAAGACCCATCCAGGAAATCTTTGAAAATGTAATCTCTGGACTCACTTACTGTTACCCAGTCCTGCCTAGTTGGCTGGATTCTGAGCTTGTTTTATTTTACTATGTATTTAAAATATGTTTATACATAAGTTGTTTGCATTATTTGAAGTCATCTGGTTCTGTTTTTTAAAAATTATTAAATAATCTTTACAGTATTAATCCATCTGTTTTACTTTGGTACTAGATTCCAACACTTGAGATCTACAACTACCACACTTGCCTCAGCAGGCCTCGGGTGGGCGGTTTAGAAATGTAATAATAATAATAAAAATAAAATACTATTAGAATAATTCACATCCTAACTGGTTTTCTTATGCAAACAAGAATAGAAGTTGAATGATTATGAAAATGCAGTATTCACAAAAACATGTAGATCTGATCCATGTGGCATTTTGTTTGAAAAAAGAAATAAATATAATGGAAATAATAAGCAAACTAACAGATGCTTTGTGATATCAAAACTTTAAAAAGTGTTTTCCAAGGAAATATATTTTAAAATGTAAAAGCTGCCCATTTGTGTGCTTTCGGCAAATACCACATTTTGGGCTTCACTTAAAACACCTCAAGTATGCACATGTGTTTTAAATTGTTTAAAGGCTGGGTCCAAGAAGGCAGGCAAGGCTAGTCCTTTCTAACACTTCAAATCCATACCAGACTGACTCTACAGGTTGCCATCAATAAGTTTTGTTTTGGGGAAAGAGTAGAGAGTAGAATATCTGGGTAAACATAAAAATTATCAAGTCATTCCAGTTTTTTTGCAGAATCATCTACTCATGGCTTGATTAATACATGCTATTCTCTGGAGAGGTTCTGATACTACTAACAATGATCTGGGACCCAAAGAGCTTAGATTATAGGCCCATACCTAGCAGTGATCCACACAACAGACCACCATTAATGGGGCGGGGGAGAATCACCAATGGGTTGGATATTTTGAACTATCTCATTCATGAAAGGAGTTCATGGAGTGGATCCACCTTGCACTTCTCTCAGCAGCATACTGTGCACCATGGGGACTGGAGGCAGAATAGGGTGGAATTGCCTCTTCTGCTGACAGTGGAGATGCTGTTACTGGAGATATTTGAGGGCATGCAAAAGACTACTTGGGGGCAAGACTGAGAAATTCTATTTTTCTTCCTCCTTCCACTATCTTTCTGTAAGGATCCTGTAAGGATTGCTGTAAGGATTGCCCCCCTCCTCCAGCCAAGACCCCTCAAAAAGAAGGTTCCCTCCTTTGTTTCTTGTGGACTTCAATGTTTTGCTAGACACCACTTTGATAACCCAAGTGCCGGGAGATCTGAAACTTGTCTCAGAAAAGTTAACTAAGTTCAGCCATGACAATGGACATATCTAGGTGCTCACAAAACTAAGGGGTGAGTTTATATTCCACAGGATTATAACTGAGCCAAGTCATGCCAAAAAGGAGCTCGGAATACATTATCCACACTGGATACTGTGTCTGGACACTAGTAAAGAACAATGAGTAAAGAAAGAACACAAACTAGGGACTGGATAATATTGAGCTGCTTTTAGTTTTTGTAGATACACTAGACACCTCCACTGGGACAAGGTAAAGGCATCTTTGCCTGTTTATTTAAAGCAAAAACTTAAAGAAGACTGAAGAAAGGCCTTATTGATTTGTCTCTGATCTATACAAGGGTTTTGTCTACTACAGGAGAAAAGAAGGTGATCAGGTAGTTAAAGGAGTTTTTGATTTTTTCATTAACTTACATCATCCTGAAAATAACAGACCAGTTTTCTAAAACCCAATTTCTTAGTCAGTGTCTGAATGGTGTGCACTGCACTTTTTTTCAAAACAAAATGGTTTGTTCCCTGGTCTTCAACTTTATTTATTGTAGAAATTTGTCAGATGGGTTGGCCATATGTTCTATTTTTTTAAATCCTATTGTTTTTTTAAGACTTGTTTTGTCTTCCTCTCTCCTTAGGTGCTGCTCATGCTAAGTTGGAATGTTAATTAGTATACAGCTCTGACACCAGTCTCCCCAGCTTCCTGGTGCCCTGTGTTTGTTTACAGTTTCACAAATCATTATTAATGTGGAGGGGAAAACAACCTTTTAATTTATTTGTTATGTCTTGAACAGCTTTCATGCCTTAAAGAAGCAAAGTGCTTAACTTCCACAACATTGATTTGATATGTGTCTAATTATATCCACCTGGACCATTAATTCAACCACAGAGCAATCACTTACTCGCAGCTGCCTCAGCTGTACTTTCATTCATGCCCGACATTAAACCCCTAGTATTAGGCTCCCACACAAGAGGATATGGTTGCTTTGAAGGTTCAATATATTCCCAAGAGTCTTCCAAGGCCATTTTTCCACTGTCATTATCATCACCACCATCTATTTTAGTGATGCTACAGATTGCCTTTGGTATCATTTAAGGCATCGTTCCAATAGAGAGGCATTGGTACTTAAAAGAAAGAATAATTTAAGGCAAGCATTTTGTGCTATATAATTGTGAAACTTTATTTTAAGCCAGATCTAGATGGGATGGGGGAGCTGATGCTATATGCCACAAGATCTTTCAGAGTTCAGGAAAGAATTGTTTCAATTTTGCCAGAGTCGTATTTTAAAAAAAATAAAAGCCACTGGAATTTAAAATTTCTGTTGTATAAAGTAAATGTTGTATAATCTAAAAATAAGATGCATCAATATAACAAGGATTGTGCATTGTTTTATTGACTATTATAAGGATAAGAGATGCCCCTTCACTATTATCCTTATAATAAAAACAAATATGGAAACAAATTACTTTTGTTAATACTAGTCAATAGCTGCTATTCCAGTGCATTGCTGTCTGTTATTGAGACTTCAAGACAAGTTCTAGGATTCTTTCCAGTCCTCACAGTTGAACAGAACATGCAAGGAAAGAGTTTCATAATAGGTGTATTTCTGTAGTGTCATCCATGTCTTTCCACCCACCACCAGGGGCCTGGGGAGTCAGTATAGTATAATGATTAGGGTGATGGGCTAGAAGCTGGGACATTCAGATTCAAAGCTCAGATTCAAATCTCAAATTTTCTTGCCATTCTGCCACCTCTCAGATACATCTAAGCACTCTGATAAGAGAGGCACATCAAGAGGACCAGAGGTTATTAAAATACAAGCTTCTGTGCCAGCCCATCCTGATATGCCAACTGTTTTCCTTAAATATCTTTGTTTGCCTGCTATGTAATGCTGGCTATATTTCTTGGGTTGCCAAATGCATACTTCTTTGCATACTTGGCCACTCTGTCAGCCTTCCTTGAGCTGAAAAACTTCCCCTTGAGCCTGTTATTCGCCAGTCTTCATGGAATGCCAAATGTCTGCCTTTGCCTCCTCTGCTGCTGACAGTTTTAATTGTCTATAGAACTAGTATTCTTTCTTACCTGACTGAAATTTGGCAGTCATCTTTTGGGTGAAGACTACAATCCTGGAATATTCATTCCAATTGGACAGAAAACAAAAAAAGTTACAACCTTACTATGAATGTGTTTTTCATGGAAACCAATGGAGAAATGAAAACAATTGAATGAAATAATGGAAGCAAATGCTAAAAACCACAAAATCAAAAATACATATTCCTAATAAGAGTATCATTACATACATACCTTTGTGGAGCTCACAATTAAATAGTTCAAAGATAGCTCACAATGCATTAGGTTGAGTGATTGTGATTGTGGCTTACCCAACATTCTTTATGTCTGAGGAAGACCCCTGTGGGTCAAAAAGCATTTGGTCTGTTCTGTCATGTGCAATTAGATATGTGTTGTTTTACTTTGTTTTTAATATATTATTGGTGCACTTTGTTTAATAAATATTTGTACTGATCTTTTTAATATTGTTTTGCACATCAACTTTTGGGTTCCTGATCTTGGCAAACGGGTCTTATGGAAGCTGACAACCAGCACTATGACTTGTAATGTAACAGTGTAATACCATGAAATGGGCTAATCCAAGCAGCAGGCTGAACTGCTTGCAACTGGCAAACAAGACAAAAGCTGAACCAGTGGGTCTGGAGCATCTGTAATCAGAGGTGTAAAAGGTAAAGGTAAAGGTATCCCCTGTGCAAGCACCGAGTCATGTCTGACCCTTGGGGTGACGCCCTCTAGCGTTTTCTTGACAGACTCAATACGGGGTGGTTTGCCAGTGCCTTCCCCAGTCATTACCGTTTACCCCCCAGCAAGCTGGGTACTCATTTTACCGACCTCGGAAGGATGGAAGACTGAGTCAACCTTGAGCCGGCTGCTGGGATTGAACTCCCAGCCTGATGGGCAAAGCTTTCAGACGGCTGCCTTACCACTCTGCGCCACAAGAGGCTCAGAGGTGACTCTCTGCCAAACTGTACAAGAAAATGAGGAAATGGAAAGAGCACAGGCAAGTACTCGAGCTTATACAGCTATATACAGGAGGACACACAGTATATGTGTGTGGTTATAAATGAAGCACAATATTGCTCATGTGTCCACCAGATAATTAGCATAACTAGACTGTCTTTCCTTACTTCTCCATGCATATGTTTTAAAAAGTGCTTGTGAGGCGGTTCTGTGTTACTGAGTGTAATTATTTTTCAGAAAAAATATTACATCACATTTATTAGTTGATCATTAAATATTACAATAAATAATTAAATGTAAGCTAAAATTGTCAAAATGAATAGCACTTTGTGCAGCAGTATCTCTTCTTAATTCAGTACATTTGTTCAATTACTAATCAAAAAGAATCATTATTTGGCATGGGGAAATTAACTGAGATGCGTAGAGCTATTTATTCATATGGCTAAACCTTTATGCTACTAAATTTAGTTGAATATCGTTTTTACCAATTCTATCTAAGTGTATAGTATTTTATATTGATTTACCTAGCAAATGCATATTTAATGATGTCACCATAAGCTAGCATGTGAGCAGTGATTCTCAGATCATTCAGGAGCGATGTATAGTAAAGAGGTTGGAAGGAACACAAACTTTACAAGAGAAAGATGGTAGTTTTAGCCTCAAACTCCAATTAAAATGTTTTCAGAAAACAGGACTGGAAATGAGCTCTACCTCGGACCTTGGAGAACTGTTCTCTGTCAAGTAGAAAGCACAGGATTAGATAAACTTGTATTGGCAATATAAGGTAGTAACTAGGTCCCCTCTGGCCACCAGTAGGGGAATGGAGAGGGATGGAGGGGTAAGGTTGCCATATTCAGTTTGGGAAACTCTTGGAAATGTGAAGATATAGCCTGGGGATGACAGAGCCCTCAGTGGGGTACATTACCACAGAGTCCACCATCAAAAACACTCATTTTCTTCAGGGGAACTATTGGAGATCAGTGTCTAAAGATTAGCTGCAATTCCCGGGGATCCCCAGGTTACCGTGCATCTCTTGGGTTTATTAAGTCAGGGCTTAATGTTGCCCCATTTTGAACGAAGGCCCTGTCATTTTTCAATGACAGCATCAGATAAGTTTAGAAGCCTCTCTAGCTATAATATATCCCCACCATCTCCTGCCCAAATTTATCCTAGTAAATTGGTAGAGGTCAGGAGTAGAGCTAGTACACTCATGCCTAGGGATATGTACAGATTAAAAAAAAAATGGTACTTTTCAGATTCAGCTAACTCTGAATCACCAATTAGAGATTGAGATATTCAGGCTTGGCTGAATCAATTAGGTGCCATTATAACCTATGCTGCCATTAGTCATCAAAACTTGGGAGGGTGGCATATTATTATTATTATTATTATTATTATTATTATTATTATTATTATTATTATTATTATTATTATTAATAATAATAATAATAATAATAATAATAATAAAGACAATTTTGCCTTAATGGCTTTTTCTATGCTCTCGGGGTGGGGGTTGAAGTAGAGCCCCCAAATTTGCAGCATAACCACTGGAACACCTCCTCAAAAAAACCCCCAAATTTCAAAAAGATTGTACCAACCTCTATTATTTCCTATGGATGGGGGTGCCCTCTTTGGCTTGTGAGTTGCCATTTGCAGAAATCTGTATCTTAAGTTTAATAATATGAATTCACAACATCGCTATTCACATGCTACTGCCATAAGAAATGTCCACATACTTCAAATAAGGACAGAAAAATCATTTGTAGCATATCAATTTCAACAGTTTGATGTTACGACAACAAAAAACGCCCTTAATGAAATATACTGTTGTGGATCTTTTCTAGAGATGGCCTTTGGTTAGGTAGGACTGGTTTTTCTAATTTTTTCTAAGGCTTTTTTCTAATTAATTATGTTATTGAGCTCAGAATAGAGAACTCAAAATGTAAAAAATACATGAATAATAATAATTATCTCCCCTTCTATCCCATTACAAAATAGCCATCTCATTTCCAGAACATTCAAAATCTATTTACTTTATATGTTCAGGCCATTTGTCTTCAGCTGTGTGTGTATAATTAATGTCATTTTGGGGACAATGCATGATGGTTCATCCTCAAGAACTGATGTAGCCACAGTGATAGAAACTACACATTTTCATTTCTCTTTGTGTACCTGAATACAAAACATGCACTCATCTCATTGAATTGGCAAAGAGGGTCATTATAAAATTCTGGTTATTATAAGTACTATTAAATTCTGGTTAAGTTACACAATTAAAATACTCAGAAGCACAAACAACATATATGTCTAAATATTTTAAATATATATAGAATTTTTCATGTGTATAGAATTATTAATTTGCCTTAAGGCAGAGAGTCCATATACGGTATGGGCCAGCCATGCTGTGATTCATGTAAAATGGAAAACTCAAGGGAGGAGTGCCTGAGCAGGTTTATTTACAGTGCAAATCTCTTTGGCAGGGACACTAGTCTCAAGGTGTGGTCCAAATATCTGGAATTACAGCCAGTCTCCAGACTGGAGAAAATGACTGATTCAGAGGGTTGATATTATAAAAGTTTATATGAATGCTGTCCCTTCCCTCCCCAAGTGCCACCGTTCCCAGTCTCTACCCCAAAAGTCTCCAGGTATATCCCAATTAAAAGTTGACAACCCTATATTTTAGGTTACTTAATCTAGGCAGTGTAACACCTCTTCTTCCTCATCATAGTGAAGTATCAGTTGTAACATGCTACTGGGGAATTAAAAAGGGGAGTGGTAAAAAAAAGTGGAGTAGACTTAGAATTACCGTTTACGCACTGGGAACTTCACTGCCCCAGCTCTTGTGCAGGAGCACAAATCGAGGGTGGATGAGGTGCCCTGGGCCAAATGTTCCCCTATGCGAGTGCAGGAAAAGGTGAGGCAACCTACCACAACTAAAACTCCAGCCTGCAGCCCGGCATGAAACCTCCACTGCATAAACAGTCAATGACTGGTTTATTTTTTCAATGGTAGAAAACCTCTCCTGATCTCGGTTTTCCTTTTTAGTTATGGTGACTCAAGAAGCTCCTAAACCTTTTTGCTGCTGCCTACAAGCTTCTAGGGATCTATGTGGAAAGCTTGCTTCCGCTGTGCCTGGCCATCTCTTGCTGCACCCAGAGAGAGGGTGCTGTTAATGACGGGGTATCTCCCTCTTTACTCTTTGGCCTCTGAGGTTGGCTGTATGTTTGTGTTGGTAAGTGAATGTGGGTCAAATCAGACTGAGGCACAGGGTTTCACCAGGAATGACCCCACTATTGTGAGATAACTAGACAGCTGGGCAGCTGACTATCTAGGGATGGAAGACAGGTTGATGGATCCCTCAGACACACATTGTCAAAATTAGGCACATCCTCTGTGAATTTCCAGCAAGCCTCCCAAGAATAAATATGCACGCACGCACGCACGCACGCACATACATACATACATACATACATACATACATACATAAATACAGAGAGAGAGAGAGAGAGAGAGAGAGAGAGAGAGAGAGAGAGAGAGAGATTTGATTTCCCCCCTAACTGGTAGTGAAAGTTGCAATGTGAACTCTATTTTCTTTAAAGATGGCCTTTGTAGCTTGTCTTAAACTTTGCAAATTTAAAGATTCAGTAAGCTTGTCATGCAAACCATGAAATAAGTTGAATTAAATTTCACAGGTTATTGAATAGTTTTCAAATACTTCATCTGAATGTACTAGGAATGATGTACTGCATAATTATATCCCCCGGGATGACATTCGCTTAAAATTTTGCTGATCACTGAGAAGGTAAAATAATTGCTGTAAATGTCCTGAACACATTTGTATTTTCCAAATACTGACATATTAATAATAGGATTATTAAAAGCATGAAATGGCTAAAGCAAATGATTTGATTTATTGCAGTGGAGAAAACACATTTTATTAAATTTGATTTAATGAGGAAAAATTGAGTTCTACCATGTAAACTCCGACATGGAATGCCAGAGTTAATTTAAATGAATGTCAGTGTGTTTCAGATGGGCTACCCACAATTTAGATTGATGGAGTTCCATTGACACCAGTTAAAACATTGTAGAATCTTTGAATAATCAGCAGTTCATAACTACATATCAAAATTTCTTTTCAGAATACTTGGCTACTTGACCCACTTGAGGCCTTATACTTCTATCAGCCTTGGAAACTATGCATAGAATTAACAACTTCAGGACTGGTTCAATGCAAGAATAATTAAAGGTAGACAAATCTGTAGTCAATCTGTGGAGCAACTGCTACACTAACCTCAAATGATCTTAAGAAGTGACTGATGAACATGGATGGCATGGACCAGAATTGATGGGGCAATCTAGTGCTGATTTTATTGATTTTTCTGATACATTCATGTACTTAATTTATAGTACACCTTCCTTACTCAGAATCATAGACAGTATATATAACATAATAAAAAGGTCTGCTGCACACAATCTTGTTCTGTGCACATTTCTGATACACAGTGGGCAACAGAAGAGGGTAGGGCCAGCAAGCCACTCCAGGCAAACTGACCCTCCTCTAAAAGCTACAATCAGAAACAAACCAGACACAAGAACCAAAAGAAACTACTCTCCAAGACCGTTTATGCACTGGGAACTTCACTGCCCCAGCTTCCGTGCAGGTGCACAAATCAGGAATGGATGAGGTATACCGGGCCAGATGCTCCCCCATGTGGGTGCAGGAAGAAGTGGGGCAACCTGCCACGACTAAAACTCCAGCCTGCAGCCCGGCATGAAACCTCCAGTGCATAAATGGTCCAACAGGCTACAAGCATTCACTTACCCTCAGACTCTGTCCCCTCACACAGCAACCTCAGTTAATACTCCCCAGCGGCTTAGGAAAAGGACCCCCCCAATAAAAAACTCAGCAGCAGCTCTCTCCTGTGCTCCCTTTCCCAATCTAACTGAAACAGTTCTACTCATCATAAGGAGGAGCATTTAGAGTTCAAAGGTGCACTATATACAGAACAATCCCTGGCTTAGTGGCAAAGTTTGTACATTGAGCAGATTGTTCCAGAGTTTGTTCCATATTACTTTTTGGTTCAGACTAAAGGTGATGAGAAAGACCTCTCCGTTGCTGACTTGGACAGCAACTGCCAATCACTTTAGACAATACTGAGAGAGAGAAGCCAATGGCTCATGCTCTATGTTTATGATATGGCAGCATTTGCTGTTTTGTTAGCCACCTTGAGTCTGAGGAGATGAGGAGATAAAATAAATAAAGCAGTCTGTATAAGGAAGCTTCATATGCTCATCTAGGTCTAATCACTCATACCTTCTGTTTCACCTAGCATGTGATCGCTGGTATGATCAGAGTTGTGAAAAATGTTTTTTCCCAACCCTTAAAGCAGACAAATTGGAAATTTTGAGTTGAAAAATTTGAAGAAAACTAATCCTGAAATATTTTCTTTTACAAAATGATAAATAATTTTGATTAAGTAGTTTTATAACATTTTGGAATTAAAAATGAACAAACTTTGATTTAATAGAACAGTTAAAGCTGTTATAAATTCAGTCATTGCATCAAAAATCATGTTTGTTACAGCTAATTCACAATGCTTCAAAGGTCTTAAATCCATGATTCACAGGTTGCATAGTGATAATAGCATTCCTATTGCATTTGACCTGATTACTAAAAAAGCAGCACTCTTAGGACTTGATGCTTGCAAAGTACTTACAAATGCTGGAGGATATAGAACATCTTTATGTATTTGGCCCTGGAGTGCAATCTGAGAGTCATCCAACCATATTGTTTTTGAAATATGGTGTCAAAGCCTTTATACAATATCACCTCTGATTCCTCTTATTAATAACTTCCTGAAATTCCTCTATCTTCTACACAAAGAGAAATAATCTGATGAGTAAGGATGGGCATGAACTAAAAATTCCAGTCTGGTACAAGGTTTGGGGGCAGCCCCTGAATTGAACCCCGGACTGAACAGAGTAAAAATGCCCCAACTGAAGAGTAAAACCAATGGCTTTAATAGCTTGCAGCCATTTAAACCTAAAAATGGCAGCTTTGGAAGGTAGCATCCAAGTCATTATACTCCACTGAAAGGGGAAGTATCACCTTTCCCCAAACCCTGTTTTCCCCAGGCTGCAGCCCCATTTAAACCCCTGGTATCTGTTCTTCATGAATCACCATGAACTGCCTTAAAATTCATGGAAGTGAGCTGGTTCATGCCCATCCCTATTCAACACATTAAATTTAGCCAAACAATAGGGCATGCCTTAACTAAAAAGTGGGCTGCCTGGGAGCAGGGAAGGTGCTCTGAGCCCTCTCTAGTAAAGCCCTAGAGCCAAAGTGGTGGCAGTCTGTTAAGGGCCCTGCCTTCTCCAGGGTCTGAAAGGAGTGAAGAAATCTGTCTGTGCCTTCTGAACATTGTTCCCCCTGTTCTCTTCATCCATGTTTTCCCACTGGGTCGCTTTCTGTGGTTGTTCCCTCACTCTATTTTGTCACCTCTGTCCCAAAGATATTCCCTGGTCTGCTTTCCTGTCCTGTATTCAGTTCCACTTACATTCACAGTACTATTCTAAGCACCTTTCTAAGGTAATAGATTACTTACCAGTATGAGATGCTCAGGCCCATTCTGCATGTGTTTGTTATCTGGCATATACAGTCATATTACAATGTTTCTAACTTTTCATTTCACAACTCATTGTCTCCATGTTGGGTCAATGTCAGGGTTTCATCATTTTTAATGTCCCCCCTCCCTAAAGCACTTTTTTCAAGCTGATTGAAAGTTGGCTTGATTCCATGTTGAATCATTTTTTTTTTCACAGCAATAATCTATGTCCCCTTTGAACATCCTTGTCTGTATCCACATCCCCCCTTCCCCTTCACCCAACACTGCCTACTCTTCTCTGGCATGCTATTTTGTGGTTCTAATGGAGATAAGCAATATTGTGTTAATGTATAGCTAAGCGCTATTACTTTGAGATTATCACACAGGTCATTAATGTGCTATTTTAAAGGCTACCACTCATCCTTTGACTATGTTTTATTAGTTTTCTTCTGATATTGGATTATTTTTATTATTTTCCAATAATCTCTGAAGTTGTCCCATCATTTGCATTGTACCAATGACACTGATGTTTGCTAAGGTTTATTAGTGTGATTTGTTTGAAAAAATGTCATATTTTCCTGTCAATTTGCTAATTTCTTCAGTACATAGACACTTTTGTGACCCCCTCCATCTTTGCCATTTCCTGCCTTTGGTTTCAGTAATCTCATTCACCCTGGGCTACATTTACTGCCCCATTTGCCCAGGGTGATATGCAATTTTTAGTTGATAGCCGTGGAGATCTTTTTTCACATTATTTTACTGTGCATTTCACTCTTATTTGTTTTTATTGGATTTATTTTCATTAGTCTGTTACTCAAAATGGTACAAGACAATGCATGATCAGTATCATGATGCAGTGGTCTTTTTTAAAGGGGTGGGCTTTAAATTATTGTGGGGAAAAATTGTGGTAGCTTTAATAAGTGGCATATTGGGAGACTGATCTCATTTTAGTGCTAGTGCCAGATTTTGGAGAAAGGAAAGAAGAAGAGTGGTCAGTGAGTAGTAGCAGTCAAGATGGGGAAATTCCTGGGAGATGGTGCCTAGAGATGGGGTTTGGGAATGGGATCCCCTCAGTGGGTATAATGCCATAGAGTCCACGTTCTTAAAGGAATTTATCTCTGTTGTCTGGAAATCAGCTGAAATCAGCTGAAATTCTAGGAGATCTCCAGATGCCACCTGGAGGATGGAAACCCTGGACTAAGTGGATAAACAATTAGCTGAGTAAAGAATTGCTGGTAGGGTGGCCTCCTGTGCTGAGGCAGCCATTCATGCTGGTTCTTGGTGGATCAAGAGGAGCAAAATTGGGTGGGATGGTGGTGAAACCAGCATTGCACCACCACTGAAATGTTACTTCCAGCACAGACACCACAGCAGTGATGGTACCACAGCAGGACAACTCTCCCGGATTCACCCTAGACTCAGTGGTAAAAATTATGCAGTGGCATTCAATTTGAGTAATGCGGCAGCAAGAGGCATGGTGCTGATTTCATTGTCCACTCCTGCAAGATTTCCCATCAGTTGCCAGAGCTTGGTTGACATTCCTAATAGCTGGGAAGTTGGGGAGGTGAGAGAAATAAGAGAAGGGGATAGCAACAGGATTATCCAGTGGGAGGGGAGGGGGTGGCAGAAAACAACTATACAGAGAACAAGGACATGGAAGACAAAGAAACAGGGAATGAGGGACAAAGAGGTTTGAAAATAATGAGTGAAAAAAATTTAGCTGCAAGTCTGCAATAATTTAAAAATGCTGTCTAATATTTACAGAGGGCCACATTTTATACTGAACCAATTTGACTACACATAAGCATGCCCGGAATTTAACATATCCTATCAGAGAAACTTAGCATTTAGTCTGGGTCAAAGGGAAGTTCCTTGCATTAAACTGTCAGTTTAAGCCAAAGCATTCAGGATCTCACTGACTATTGTTTTCTTCTAGTGTCACCTTCATGGTTGCTTGTTTTGAGCCTTAAGATTTTGTGCCAGGAGAGTGGGGGTAACAAGTGCCTCTGAGAGCTTTAAAAATGTAGAGCTTTTTGGTGTTCTTCAGGGAAACTGACAGTTGTTTTTCAGAACTGTGAAAGCTTGGGGAAAATGTTACACGCGCACACTTACAAAATAACTTGTCAAGATCATATGAGTCTTGTGAATACTTAACAGGAATAAGTGGGGACGATTTTCAAGGTTATAAAGAAAAGAATGTTCCCTTTCAAACTGCAGCGGCTCACTCTGTTTTAGCAGATTGTCTCACCCAGCCTTCGGCGAGGCTGTATTAACTTATTTGGGGTTTCCTTTGCCACCTTATTGAACCATTATGACCCAGTATATTGAATACAGAATATAGATTTAAGACCTTTGAGCTAAAACTCTGGGCAGCTTTCTAATTTGGAGAATCACATTGTGAGTTTATATGAAACAGCACATTTGTAAATGTAGAGAGACATTGCAAGTATAGAAAACCTTACTTCCAAGGTATCCTAAAGCAGGGGTAGTCAACCTGTGGTCCTCCAGATGTCCATAGACTACAATTCCCATGAGACCCTGCCAGCAAACACTGGCAGAGGCTCATGGGAATTGTAGTCCATGCACATCTGGAGGACCACAGGTTGACTACACCTGTCCTAAAGCACCCAAGTTTCTCCTTCTATGACATACTATAATCACTGCAGCTCCAGTTCTATGTACTAAAATGAGCACTTACTCTGGAACGTGTCCGGAGGAGGGTAACAAAGATGGTGAGGGGTTTGGAGATCAAGACATGTGAAGAAAGGTTGGGGGAGCTTCGTCTGTTTAGCCTGGAGAGGAGACGACTGAGAGGGGATCTGATAACCATCTTCAAGTATTTAAAAGGGTGCCATATGGAGGATGAAGCAGAATTGTTCTGTCTTGCCCCAGAGGGACAGACCAGAATGAATGGGATGAAATTAATTCAAAAGAAATTCCATCTAAACATCCGGAAGAAGTTCCTGACAGAGTGGTTTCTCAGTGGAACAGGCTTCCTCGGGAGGTGGTGGGTTCTCCATCTCTGGAAATTTTTAAACAGAGGCTAGATAGCCATCTGACAGATAGGCTGATTCTGTGAAGGCAAAGGGGTGGCAGGTTACAGTAGATGAGCGATTGGGATGTGAGTGTCCTGCATAGTGCAGGGGGTTGGACTAGATGACCCATGAGGTCCCTTCCAACTCTATTATTCTATGATTCTATGATTCTAAATCTAAACATGGATGTCCGAAATAATTTTCGAGAGTGAGGGAGGTGAAACAATAGAACATAAACCAACTGTGAAGAATGTCAGTAGTCAGAAGAATGGAAAGACAGGTGCATTTGAGAATGCCTTCTTTTGCATGTATACATGTGCTCATCATTGGGAGGCAGCTTAAAATAGGCACCAGGAGGTGCTGCAAGCATATAAACATCCAGTGTTGATTTCCACAGTATGTTCTTGTCACACTGATATACTTGTGGCATGGAGATGGATACAGCCTAATTTTCCATCAGTGGAATGGAACTTTACACCCACTTACATACCCCAACTCCTGGTGGTCAAGGGACCCCAAAGAACAAATGCTGGAGGGCTGCAGTAGAAAGGGGTTAATGGTAGACATTGCCTGTCTGTTATGGATCCAACTATCATATGCAAAGGTCCTGGTAATTGTGCACCCGAGCCGCATATTAAGCACCCCTTCACAGTTAAAAAGTTCCATGCCTCTGGTTTATACGTGATTGCTGAAGCTGCCCCACCAGGCTGGCAAGATGCTGGAGGATGCATTGCATCTGGAAAGTTACAACCTTTGAATGCTGACACTACTGGAGCTGAAAGAGCATGAATGACTGAAGGTGGACCGATGTCAACATCCACTGAATGGATACCTGGGAAGACAAGTGTCCCTGTGAAAATTAGATGACAGGCAAGCTTTCCTCTAGAGTGCCAGAATTATTACTCCATTCAGAGTCACTGAGTGTGCAATGTGTAGGCAGTGAAAGAGTTCACTGTAGCATGGTGCACATTACACAGAGCTGCAAATAGGGTCATTCTTCTGTTTAGAGCCCCGCTGCCCAGAGTAATTAACTTCACATTCCATGGCTGAACGCTGAGGCTGAGTTCAAGAGAAGTGATGAGGAGTCCAGCCCTGAAGGGTATGGTTGCTTGAGTTCTTTATTGCAAACACAATAAAAGAAGTAATAGGGTTTCTTTGGTGGGGGAAGGGGCGGGACTGTACTTCATTGCAAAGCTTTTGCTCAGGAAATCTTTTTTTTTTAGCTTTGTATTTCGTGCATCCTGTATATTTATTCCTTAAAGTTCACTGCATAAGGCATTTGTTTTGCATTGCTGAGGAACATAGTAAGCCTCATTTGCTTCACACAGACACAAAAACACACCGAGCGTAGCTACTGGCACAGGCGCATACAGTGCTAAGCCCCTCACCTAGAGGGCTGCCAGGGAAAGAAGGCTGATGTCATGCTAAAAGGTCTTGAAAGTCTGCATTTGCACAGCATTATCCTGGGGTAAACACTGAGTGTTTCAGCCAATTTGTGTTACAAGATTCATGAGGGCAAAGGGTCCTTGGGCTGGTATTTCCCCCCTCTTTGCCTCCTCCTGGATAGCTAGCATTTCAGCACTGCAGGTGTTAGCTCTTCGTAATTCGTGACTAAGCTCTCTCACTATAAATCATTTATTAAGGAAATAGTGTCGTGAATACAGTTCCTTCACTTTTTTGAAAAAGGAAGATCTATTGAACAAAATTACAGACATTGCTGCAGTATAATCATGTCTGCCCTCTGTATTCATGGCACTAATAGCAGCTACTCATTGCATATTTAACTTCTGAATGGGGAGGGGAATGTAGAAGAAACAATTCAAACTGCAGACTAGAGTTGTGCATTCAGATCAACCTGAGCTGAAAATATATCCAAAATCATCTTATCAATATTTTATAGGTATATTTGGCTTCCCAATTGTAGTGGGGTTTTCTCAGAAAAACTGGGGGGGGGAGGAAATCCTGAAGAAAACCTCATATATATTCAGGAATTATTGGTAGATACGAAAACAGCAGACAGGGAGGAACAGATTGTTCCTGCCTCTCAGCTGCCTGTTAGTTTAAAGTTTCAGTGGACTCCAGAAGACAGCCCCGAGGACCAGCTGTACTAGGAGAAGCAAACTGTACCCACCAGCTTTGTTTGGTGCTGGTTTCTTATACAGCCCAGTAGAAACCAAGCTGCAGGAGAAGCCAGTCCCGGAAGCTGCTGTGCCACAAAGGAACAATATGCTAGCTGGAATACAGCAGGTCCTAGGGACAGCTTCTCTTGCAATGCGGTTTAAATTGTCCTACAGGAGAAAGATCTGTGTGCTGCAGAGAAAGAGAGAGAGGCCTCCTAGCCACATCCTGGGGCCAGTTTCTTCTTCAGCCCCATTTAAACTGTGTTGCAGGACAAGCCATCCCAGCTAGGCTTTCCATGTGGTGGGGAGAGAACCCTGAAAAAACACACACATTTTTTCTCCATAGCTAAAAAAAGTTCTGGAAATTTTACACATCTAAAGAATGCTCCCCCGCATCCCCCCCCCCATCTCTCTCTCACACACACACTTCTGTTGACAGAACTGACCTTGGATCTACCCAAGGATTCCTGTTATAGGAATGAACTCACTTAATGAGTTGATAATTTCAGGGAGGCTAGTATGCAAAGTTCAGCCAAGCCTGTACTGCTGTACCTGCCTGCTTTTTGTCTTCGAGATAAGGGTCCGCCTCATTGAGAAATGTTGATGATATGCAGTAGTGCCTAAAATGCTAGAGACTGATTGGATTGTCTATAATAAAAAGAGAATTCTGTCAAATTACATCTGCATTCATTAATTGTTTTAATTAAGAGGAATAGAGAATGGAGGTTCTCTGTTCATAAAAAAGATGCCATTCCATATTTCTATGTGGAAAATGAAGAAGAATAGTTGGTTCTTATATGCTGCTTTTCTTTGCCTGAAGTGGTCTCAAGCAGCTTACAATCACCTTCCCTTTCCTCTCCCCACAATAGGTAGGTGAGGCTGATCGATTCCAGATATTATTGCTCGTTCAGTACAGCTTTATCAGTGCTGTGGCCAGCCCAAGGTCACCCTGCTGGCTGCATGTGGAGGAGGAACGGGGAACCAAACCCAGCTCACCAGTTTAGAAGCCCACGGTCCTGACCACTACACCAAGCTGGCTCAGAGAAGATTGTTTGTAAATCTAGCCTGGCCATGCAGCAGGGAAAGGGTTGCTGCATCTTTGACATGGTGGCCCAGTTCCTTTCCTTGCCACAAAGCCCTCTCCCCCGCCCCCTCCTGCCCCAGGATCCTGGCTTCGGCCGGCACTGAAGCCTCTCCCGCCCGGCCGCCTCCCCCCGAGGCGCTGGCTTCAGCGCTGGGCCCAACGTGTTCCAGATGCACCAGGTACAGCCTACAAAATTTTAGGGTAGCTCCAGAAGGCTCTTCCCTGACTCCCCTCCACATTTCAAAATGATTGGTCCAAGGGTTCCATGTCTAGGGGCTCCCGAATAGGGTGCCCCATCCCTCCATTATATCCAACAGAGACGACTTTCCATGCTGATTAAAGTATGATTAGTTATTGCAAGCATTTGATTTCTAAAATGAATGTCTTTGTCCTGTGTACAAGAGTGTAGTAGCATGTTTGATCTTTAACCATATAAGGTGTCTTAAGAGTGGTTCACCCCTTTGCTAGTGTTAGAATTCTGTACATACAACAGTGAGGATCTATGCCTGCTGTCTCCTGTGCACATAGTTTAAAGTATGACGCAATATTTTAGCATTTGTAGGCATGTAGCATGTGTGCAGTTGTACATATGCATACTACATGCAGGCATCTTATCATACCAACAGAGGCATGCAGTATTCCTCTACTGGTAAACAAGTGAACTGTTGAGAATTCAGATCTTCAGGACTCTTGCAAAATGTTGTCATTTTCTCACATAATCAGATTTCAATCCAATGAACTGAGTGCATTACTTCCCTTATGCTTTTATAGGAAAGAACTATAATTTTACCATTAGGAAGTTTTACACTTCATTAACTCATTCTTATTAGTTTATTAATAGGCCACTCACATTTTAGAGATCCCATTGTGTCTAGCCATTAGAAACAGATGGTTTGGTTACCCTGGGTGCTTGCAAAGAGTGACAATCTTTCCACTCTAATATTTAATTGCTGTCAGAAATAGAAGGTAGAATAATTGATGACATTTAATGCCTAGTCTACTTTTCCAGGAAACATAAGGTTCAGCAAAGAAAAAAATCAAGATTTTAGAGGTTTTCCCCCAAGTTACACTTTTGGCCAAATTCTTCTAGAATGTGTATATAGTTGTCTGAGTATTTACTCCATTATGGACCAGCTGTTAAAACTAATACATTTGTAATAATGGAAAGAGTGGTATTTACAATTAAATGCTCACCAGTGAAATTCCATTTCATACAAATATTCCATATCCAACTGTCTTCCTTCAGCTACCAAGCTGCAAACTCTGGAAAAAATATTTATTTTTAGGATGCCGGAATGTGTGCTAAAAGCCAAGTAACTGTGGTAGCTCTTCTAGTTGTATTTGAATAATCTCTAATTGTAGACCACCTACGTACTCACAATCATAATTGAAATTTTAGCTTACAATACTACAAAAAACCCTTTTGGTTCTATAATCCTATAATAAGGTGCATAAACACACTACTTAATCTTACCCTTAGAATAATAGAGTTCCCACTCTGAAGAAATTTAACTCTTGCAAGGTAGCTTGCATCCTGTAAGAAAAGGTTTTCAACGGCACATATAGATGTAAACAAAATGCAAATGCAAGGCAAAATATCCAAAATGTAAAATACAGTAGATGTCAAGAGTGAAAAAGCAGAATATTGAAATGAAGAAAGGTTTATGATGAAATACCAAAGGAGGTGAGGGGAGTCTAAACAGAAGTTTATTGGTCTAGCATACCAGAGAATGGAACTCTGTATTGTGTTCTTAAACATGTGGGGAGAAGAGAGAGAGAAAGCGCTACAGTTAGGTAATATATACATACCAATTTGTTTTAGTCCAATATTTGTACCCACCACAGTTTGGGGGAATTTATACTCTGCTTAGTACACTGCATTTAAAATATTTTAAATGATTCAGCTTGTCATACCATACATTAGGATGACACATAATACTTCAAGGGGGCAAAAAGAGGACTCTTACATGTAGTAATGCAGTGTGAACAATACATATTTGAGCTTGTGAACAATACAGTAATGCACCCCTAACCAGAACTTCTCCATGAGAACAGAAGGTAAAGTAAACTCCGATCTTGGTATGTGCCAGCTACATAGTTTTTCTACCATGTGCCTCTTTTCTAATGGATTGTATCAGCTTCAGCGTATTTATTGTAAACAGCATATTTTCAGACCAGAAGTGTTGTGTATAGCTGGTTAACACATAAAGTAATAATAGCTGAAAGTATTCACCCTCTTCACCAGTGTTCAAAGACTGAAAATTCATGCTTTCAGAGTTGGTTAAAAAAAACACAACCCAGTGAAAAAAAGGACAGAAAAAATAACTTTCATTCTTCTCTCTTGGGTCATAGGAAATTGAGACTCAAAGAATCACCTCTGCCCGCCCCATGGAGTCCATGAATTCTAGGAAGCTTCTGTGAATCATTTCTGTTTTTTCAACCACTTTCGGCCCTTATCTGGTAAGAAGGAAGTTTGTTTGTTTTTGATCATGTGTTTAATCCTACATTGGGACTGGGCATGAGCAGGCCTGTCAGGGAGAGGTTATGTAGCTTAGAAACTACAAAAAGGTACTGCACACCAGAGCTGGATGAAACCATTCCTGTCTAAATGGTCACATGTGCTCATGCCCTCTTCCCTCGGTTCCTTTTTCACTGCCGAAGGTCATTGCAGCAAGCCCGTCTCTTTTCTATCCAATCTGATTGCTGTTTGGTTTATTCTTGAATTATACCAGCAAGCTGTTTTACTCTTTGGCATTGCCATAACTCCTGGGGTCTTTACAAAATGCATGACTTCAGCGGTAACAAATCCAAGGGTGTACAGTACTACCATACCTTGACAACTGGCTACGGCTTGCTCCTTTTTGGGAGAGCTTATTGTCACATTTGTCCACTGTTCTTTGGTCCTGTGGGAAGCTGAGCCTTGCTATCCAATCAGAAAAACTGAGATCCACTCTGTCCAAAAGCATACCGTTTGTAGCTGAGGTGCTAAACTCAATTTCTGCCATACACTCACTACCTCCTTAACAGATTAGAAATATTTGGTCATGGCTCAAATTTTTACATTGACAGTACTTCCTCTAAGAAGATTCTCCATGTATCCTGTTCATATATGCTTCCTGCCTCAGTTCTCAGTCCAAGTCTCATGGGGAGAGATTATTACACATTAATGTGTTAGAATTAAGAGCAGAATAAAATGCCTGTATTTGTTTCTCAAGGCCAGCCTATCCTTATACGAATGGATGACACAAGAATAATGTTTTATTTAAACAAACAGGGTGGAATAGAAGCCAAGTGCTTGTCAGGAAGCTATAAAAAACAGCCTCTCAACTAGGAGTGTTCAAAAAAGAAGGTATTTTGGGGTTTGGGTCTATAGGACCTAAAAATTTCTGAAAACCCCCAGATCCCAATACCGGTATAGAATTAAGGTCCAGGATTTGTCAGAAATCCCAGTTTTTTTCCAGGTCCAATAGATTCAAGAAGGAAAATACTGATTATTTTTTAAAGCCAGACTGATTCTGGGGCTGTCTTGGATTCTCCTGCAGCACTGTTTAAATTGCACACCAGGAGAAGCTGGTCTCAGGATCTATGTGCAATGGGGAGGTCTCTCCCCAGTGCATTCAGACCTGGTTGGGAGCTTTCAGCTTCCACCACCTTGACTGATTATGGGCTGGCTTCTTTTACAGCTTGGTTTAAATGGCTTCCGTGAGGTCAGGAAAAGTGATTGTCATGTATGCAATGGTGTGCCTAGCCTCAATGCAACAGGGGCAGGCGTGCACAAGGACTTGATGACACAGAAGTAGGGCCATGCCCAGGTGGTCTCTGCAGCTGGGGATGGATCTTCAGAAAGAAATTAAAGAACAGCCACCAAGGACTTTTCCAGGAAGGCTGAAAGTTAGAAGTGGCACTGAGTGGTCTGTCTCTAGCAGCACCAAAGTTCAAACTCACTGAGCCTCACTTCCAGCTCAAATCCCACTTTGGGCAGCCAAGAAGTGCACATGCTCTCTCTCTTGCTCCCCCTTTTTTTCCTTTCTGTGAATGGGGTTGCAGAAAGAATTGCAGAAGCACTGGAACAGACAAAGAAAGAGCCTAATCTTCCTCCCCTCTCTTCTCTGACTTCTTTGTTTGCCCAGTCCTGCCAGTCTGCCCCAATCTTGCCTCAGGGCTTCCCTGCTACTCTTCCCTTCTTCTCCCCTTCCGTTTATTTGTAGTGCAAACCACAGCTATTCTCTTGTTCTTATTGGTTTAAGGGGAGAAATGCTAATGAGATCAAACTGAGCTCTGAGCTGGTATGCTCCTCCCCATCAAGTGGCACTCAAGGCTTGTGCCCTAGTCACCACACCAGTGCATGCAGGTTGTAAAAACTGGATTTACCTGTCCACACAGTAGCCATCCAGGATTTTCTGAGATATTTCCCCAAATTTGGGAGCAAAGTGGATTTGAGAAGATGGATTTGAGAACAAAGTGGATTTGAGAACAGCCATGGGATTCTCTAGAAGTACACAAATACACTGGAATGAATTTGGGGCAGGTAACGTGTGCAGAAATGGTCCCAGTCAGTTGAAATATTCACATGATGCAGAGGATGAATGGTTGTGGAGCTAATTTATAAAACAAGAACAATGGACTCACACTTGAGCAACAGTAAGCATATTTATTCTGCATTTAATTAATACTAATTCCAAATCTGAACACTTAGATTTTAGCATTACTGGCATGCCATGTGTTTGAAAAAGTTTCCAACCCACTTCCTCAATATGACAACCCTTCAGAACTTCCAATATAATTAATACAGTCTTATCAAACAGGAAAATGTAAAAAATATTCTCAGTGCACATGGGCATGATTAACTCTAATGAGTTAGCAAGGAAATATTAATAACATATGCATTGTGTTCCCACGGCTACAGTTCATTGAATCTGCTAGTGTTGTGGGCAGTAAATGCTCCAATTGCCTCCTAAGCATCAGCAAGAGTAACAAAGGCTGATCTTGTTAAGAAGTGGGTGTAGACATTGAACTATACAAGAAACAATTGCAGTATGAAGGATGAATCAGGTTTTTCTGAAAAGGTTCAGGCAGAAGATTATTTATTTATTGGATTTGTTGCCCGCCGCTCCCAGGCAAGATGGCTCATGATGGCTTATAGAATAAAAAAATAAAACCTCATCTTAAAACAGTTACAATAAAACATTCCCAAGTGGCAAAAATCCCTTACTAACCCCCACCCCTGCTTAACAGACCTCAACCGTCCAGTGTCATGGGGTATTGATGTTAGTGGGAATGAGCAGTTGTTCCGGCCGTTCAGGATCTTTCAGATAAGGAGAAATTCAGAGGTGTTTTCTGATTCTTATGTTAACCATGGCTTCGTATGTATTATTTTTGAGCAGGAGAGGTTTATGGTTCTCCAGCCGTGGCACTGATTTGTCAGTAATACAAGCAAATGGAACTATTTCTACAAGCACAAGTGCTAGTTCCAATAGTAATCTTTTACTTTTAGGAATCTCAGATGCTGAGTTTGCAGTTTGCATTTGTTGACCTTGAGAAGGTTTTCAAGTTTGCTTTCTGTTCACATTCAGAGGCTATCATTGATCTAGACAGCTCTTCTGGTGCACAGTGTAGAGCAGCCTTTCTCAACTCTTTTGCCATTGGGAACCCTCTGAAACATTTCAAGAAACCCCAGAAGTGGCGAGTTTGTGTAGAATATAGTTGGGAAGCATAACTGGGTACATACCCACCAGGGCCCCCTCCCTCCACCTCAGGAAACCCTTCCATTGCCATTCAGAAACCCCACGGTGTACAGCATGGGAGGCTCTCCGTGAAAGTTGCACAGCATCAACATTTTGTGGACGGTGCCTGTCAGTTCGAAAACCCCTGAACAAGAGAAACACTTATGAAAGAAATGGTGGCTGCTGTGGTGTCTTTTGTAATCGAGAAACACATCCAGATAGAACAATAGTGGATAGGAATTTCTAACTAGAGGATCCGGGCTGGCTAGGAGGGAGGTGTCTCAAGCAGAGAGCAGTCAGGGAAGCTAGGAGAATACCGTGTCTGGCAATAAATCAGTACATTTCCTTAGTACCTTAGTGTCTCCCTCATATGATTGAACCCTAACTTATTACAGATGCTGTATAAGGAAATTCCATCAAGGTGTTATGATTTGTGTGCTTGCAATGCAAATCAAAATCAGTAGTAGTGTTGGCTCTCAGAGGTGATTGGATTACAAAGTATTACAATCTGCCAGAGGTATCCAAGTGTTCCAGTAACTTTAATTATTGCTTTCTTCCCCATTTTTATAATCTGGTTGCAGAGACTTGAAAACTCTCATGCCATTATCCTGCCACATGCAAAAACACTAATTCCTGTGCCCATTGTAGAAAAAAACACACTAAAATCCTAACAACCACAGTGGCTTTAAGTCCCCTTCCCAATATTTCATTGGCTGGAAAACAGATGAATAAAGCCTCAGGGCATTCTTTCTTCTATCCCATCCCATCTGGGTTATTCAACTGTATTTGGCTTTTGTTCTATTCCGTTACAGTTGTCAGAAGTACACAGAATGATCGACATGCTTACATATAAATAAGCTGAATGTTCTACTTACTGCAGGAGGGGGAAGGAGTGTGAGAGCAAGTCTTAGAAATGTGTATCTTGTTTCTGATTGGCTGTGAGCAAGTCAGTTATCATACTAGGGGCTGCAGTCACTGATTATAGTTTCAGGGCAGCCCTTTCTCTCATATGCCAATTGTACAAAGCTACCTTTCCCCTCCTAGTCCACGTTCTCAGGAAACTCAGAGGTTGGCAGGCAGAGACTGATTTCATCATTCAAAATCCATAATTCATGGTAGCATTACTTTTTATTTAATATTGCAGTGTTTTTGGTTTAGGATGCCATTTAGGATTGAAGCCTATGATCAGTTGTCCAATTACTTTGCAGACAAAATTCAGATGATGTACCTTTGGCATCTGCTTGTGGAGCCCAACAAAACTGTCACCCGTGTCCTTAATCCATGCCCTTGCTGACTGGAGGAGGGGCTGACCAAGTGTATAAGGGGAGTGGTAAATGCTTGGTGAATATCAGGTAACTAAGTGATGTAGGGGGAAACTACTACTGCCATAAGACTTTGCAGAAATATTCATGCATGAAATAACCTAGATAATGCAGATTAAAACAACCACACCATACAATTTAAAACAACAACAACAACACATATTTTATTTGAAATTATGGACTGGTTGACTGATTTGCTCACTGCTCATTTACAAAACTGGCTGCCAAGCACAATGCTCTAAAAATGCGAAAGGGCGGCATCTGTACACCTACTGTACTAATATAGCCACATGGGTTGTGCTGCATTTCGAAGTGGTTGTTCTCACTGACTCACCCTTCCTTAACCAAATGGATCATAACTGTTACTACTCTTGTTGGTTTGACAGCATCACCACACCCAATGCTTTCATTGCAAAGGTTCACAACAAAAAGTTTGGCTTACTGTACTTTTCACAGCTGAATAGAATAATTCATTTCAGCAAGCTTCCTTTCAGTTAAAAGCACTCAATTTACTCCATGATTAAAGATACAGGAATTTCAGTGCTAAATGTTTTGCTATTGTTGATGTAGGCCATATCTGAAATAGTGACTTAAGTGTTTATAGCTGATGGTCTTAACCACCACAGTTATACTGTTGCATGATTGACTTTTATTTAGTCAGAAGAAAACGCCGTTGAAATGTAGTTTGTAAACAGGTTGGTTATCTGGATCTTAATAGATTTTTAAAACTTGAATAGAAATTGTTATTAATTAATGAGCAGCACTTTTTATTTTCATGGCATAATTTCTGAAAGTAGTGTTTACACATCTGTGTAGTCCCAGTGCAAAGGCAGAAGATGCTTAATCTCCATCCTGGATATTACAGGAGAGCCATGAAAACATGACACCCACTTTCCTTGTTCCAGTGCTTGCTGAAATTTCAGAATTGCTATTTACATCAATACAGGGCAGTCCTAAACAGAGTCACACTCCTATTAATCCACTGAAGTTAATGAGTTAAGAAGAGTATAATTCTGCTTAGAATTGCACTCTTAGTGGCGCTGAACTTTTTGGGTCTCCCATATCAGGAAAGAATACAATGACATTTATTTATTTCTCCCCCACCTTTTAGCCCAGTGGTGTCCCGGAGTGTCTTGCAACATCTTCCTCCCCTCCATTTTATCTTTATAACAGCTCTGCAAAATAGGTGAGGCTGGGAGACAGTGTCTAGCCCATGGCAAAGTATATATTTAAACTGGGGTCTCCTGAATACAAGTTTACCATCTTAACTACTCCATAGTGCTATTTGCTGCTCCATGAAGAAGAACTGGCTTTGTATACCCGGCTTTTCACTACCTGAAGGAGTCCCAAAGTAGTTTACCACCTTTCCTTTTCTCTTCCCACAACAGATACCCTGCAAAGTGGTGAGTGAGACAAAACTGCTCTATGATAACAGCTCTAAGAGAACTGTGACTAGCCCAAGTCACCCATCAGGCTTCCTGTGGAGGAATGGGGAAATCCAACTGGGTTCTTCATATTAGAGTCTGTCACTCTTAATCCGTACACAATACAGTGTCCATTGTAAGCTCTGCATTCCATGAAAACCTTCAGAGGGATGATTTCAGCTGTGTTTTGCTGGATGGGCATTCGGAGTATCAGGGCTCACACAAGGATCAGCACCAGTGTTACCAGCTATCAAGCATACTGACTCAGAGCATGGAAGAAATCTAGGAGCATTCCCGCTATTCAGTCAACATTTTTTTCTTCAACATCTGAATAGTTGCAGAAGTTCACAAATCTGAAATTAAGAAAATAGTCCCAAGTATATTATTTGTCTTTTTGGAGAGGCTGACAGATTTTTATAAGGATGAGCCCTTGCAAATAATGAATATAAAATACCACAGCTGATAAAAAATGCATTCATTCTCTTTCTAATTATTTGGAAGGATTTTATATTAAATTAGAACAAAGTGCTTTGTGAAAATGAGATTTAATAACAGAATATCTAATAACATTAGTGCAGAAAAATGGTATCCTACTGAAGTAAGGCAATTATAACTAAACTGAGGGATAAAAAGATAAGCTTATTGTAGTAGAAATGACTAAGCATTTTGTTTCAAATGCAGCCGGGTTCCCACTTTTAAGTATATGAATGTCTGAGTTTTCTTGTTCTGATAAAACTAACATTTTCTTGTGACACAAACGTGAGCCTAAAGGAAGTTGCTTTCTCGCTCAGTGCATTAGTAGAGTCGTCATTCATTCATAATTTGTTTGTCCTTTTGGGATAAAGGAAAAAATATGTTCCCAAACTTATCTCATTCCTCTCTTTTTTGTTTGAGTAAGAAGGAAGTGTATACCATTAGGGCAGTGGAAAAGGCAGCAAAGGTTTGAATCTGTTGATGGTCATCTAGTCCACCCACTGCATTACGCAGGACATTCACAACCCTATCGCTCATCCACTGTAATCTGCCACCCCCTTGAACCTTCACAGAATCTGCCTCTCTGTCAGATGGCTATCCAGCCTCCGCTTAAAAGAACCTCCCGAGGAAGCTTGTTCCACTGAGAAATCGCTCTGTCAGGAACTTCTTCCGGATGTTTAGACAAAATTTCTTTTGAATTAATTTCATCCCAGTGTATCTGATCTGTCCCTCTGGGACAAGAGAGAACAACTCCTCCCAGTTTAGTATCATCTGCAAATCCCTCATCCAATCCAAATCATCTGTACACCGCCCGTGGCGCCGCGGGCGCCACGGACTAAATAAAACAGTAAGGGGTTCTGGGGCGGGATGTGTCCATGATGAGGAAGGGTCCGGATTGGACCCTTCCTCATGACAGACAACCGGAGGGACCAAACGGCAGGCGCGAAGCGCCTGCCGATTGGTCCCTCCGATTCCCAGCCCCAGCAACTGCGAGCCGCGCTCAGCGCGGCTCGCAGTTGCTCCCGGCCTGACGCGGTGAGAGGCGGGAAGCGTCTCTCGCCGCGTCAGGCCGGCCCCCAAGGAAGCCCCCGCCGCAAACACAACACAAGACTCAGCCGCCGAGAAGCTGCAGAGAAAAAAGAAACACCCCCGGAGGAGCCTTTCGCCGCTAGCGCGACAAGAGGCAGCAGAAAAAAATTAACCCTGTAGGAGCCTTTCGCAGCTCCAAGCCGGCGCGACAATGAGAGGCAGCAGGAAAAAAAACCCCTGTAGGAGCTCCAAGCCGGCGCGCCGACGAGAGGCAGCAGAAAAAAATTAACCCTGTAGGAGCCTTTCACAGCTCCAAGCAGCAGAAAAAAAAAACCCTGCAGGAGCTCCAAGCCGGCACGCCCACGAGAGGCAGCAGAAAAAAATTAACCCTGTAAGAGCCTTTCGCAGATCCAAGCAGCAGAAGCAGCAGAAAAAAAAACCCCTGTAGGAGCCTTTCGCAGCTCCAAGCAGCAGAAAAAAAAACCCTGTAGGAGCCTTTCGCAGCTCTAAGCAGCAGAAAAAAAAAACCCTGTAGGAGCCTTTCGCAGCTCCAAGCAGCAGGAAGAAAACCCCTGTAGGAGCCTTTCCCAGCTCCAAGCAGCAGAAAAAAAAAACCCTGTAGGAGCTCCAAGCCGGCACGCCCACGAGAGCTAGCAGAAAAAAATTAACCCTGTAGGAGCCTTTCGCAGCTCCAAGCAGCAGGGAAAAAAAACCCTGTAGAAGCCATTCGCAGCTCCAAGCCGGCATGCCCACGAGAGCTAGCAGAAAAAAAAACAAACCCTGTAGGAGCCTTTCGCAGCTCCAAGCAGCAGAAAAAAAAAAACCTTTAGGAGCCTTTCGCAGCTCCAAGCAGCAGAAAAAAAAACCCTGTAGGAGCCTTTCCCAGCTCCAAGCAGCAGAAAAAAATTAACCCTGTAGGAGCCTTTTGCAGCTCCAAGCCGGCGCTCCCACGAGAGCTAGCAGAAAAAAAACAACCCTGTAGGAGCCTTTCGCAACTCCAAGCAGCAGAAAAAAAAAACCCTGGAGGAGCCTTTCGCAGCTCCAAGCCGGCGCCCTGGGAGCCCCGGCAGCCGCGCACAGCGCTGCTGCTGGTGGCTCCCTGCCCTCATGGCCCCAGAACACAATGGAGCCGCCGGGAAAGCCGCAGAAGAACAAAAAAATGCAGAGGAGCCGCCGCAGCCCAGTGCACCACACCTGGTGCTCCTCGGCAAAAACTACGAGATGCCGAGGAGCCGCCGCCCGCTTCCTCTTTCAGGTAGCCTGTCCCTCGCTCTGTCCCTCGCCTGCCGCTCGCTCTGGTCCCCACCTGCTAGCGCCCATTGTCTTCTTCATACAATGGGCTTTTTTACTAGTTTATATATATGTTGAACAACACAGGAGGACAGATCCCTGGGGCATTCCACTTGTCACTCTTCTCCAAGAGGATGCTGACCCATAAAAAATACCATTCTCATTAACAACACACTGAAAAGATCCCATACAGGAACAAGAATGGACTTACACCATCCTCCTGCAACAGCTTCTTCTGCCTATGCTCTAGCTACATCTCCTTAAGGCAATGGCAATTTTACAGCTTGGTGTAGTGGCTATGAGCAGCAGCTTCTAATATGTGAGCTGGATTTGATTCCCTGCCCCTCCACATGCTGGGTGACCTTGGGCTAGTCACAGTCCTGTTAGAAACTATTCTCACAGAGCAATTTCTCTCAGAGCTCTCTCAGCCTCACCTACCTCACAGGGTGTCTTATGTTGGGAAGTCTTATTATAAGCCACATTGAGACTGCTTTGGACAGTGAAAACCAGGGCATAATAACCATTTTTTCTACTGGGAAGGTGCTCCTGGGAAACATGGCCTCATGGTGCTTTTGTACCCTCTCTACAGTTTCCACATCTTCCATGCTATTAGTCTCAAATTTGCTTTGTTGTGATGGTCTTGGAAAGACTGCATCAAGACCCTTATGGAAAGGGAAAGTCTATATCTTCCCAGTCTATATCTTCCCAGTCCCATCAACATCAGGATTATTTTTCCTACTGCTATTGCCTGTTATGACTATCCCCAAAGCATTCCTCCCTATTGGCAGAATGTGATTTGAAGTGATTGGCTCTCACTCATGACTAAACATTTCTAGGGCAGAGGCTATTCCTGGCTTCCCTGTGTCCCAGGGGGCTGGCAGGGGGCTGTTTCTGGGCCTTCCACAGCTACCCTCCAGAAGGCATGCGGAGGTTACACCAGTTGGTGGCTTGCTCCCCCCTTGCCAAGTTGAAAGAGATATGGGCAACTTACTGGCAGCAGGACACCCAGCAAACTTCTGAAACTGGCAGGAAGTTGGAGTCAGAGAGCTGAATCCTTTTTAGCCTTTCCTGGCTGAGAGCTCCCTCCTGATTGGGGTTATACTACCAGGGCTGAGGGCCCTCCTGATTGTGGCTAAACTATCCAGTCTGAGGGCCATGACTTACTCATGAGTAAACATTCCCAGGGTCTAGCTTTCCCTGGCTATCTGCAAGCAATTTGACCTGCTTATACCTCATTGGTAGAGTGCAATTTGAAATGATTGGCCCTCATTGGAAGAGTGCTCTCCCAGTATTGACATCATACCTGAAGGGTGGGCCAATCATTTAAGGAGTGAGTTGGCTGCATGCAAGTTCAACTTTAGAATTTTTAGTGATAGTTATTTTTTAAAATGTGTATATCTCTGAGAAATGTCATATTGACAGAAACATTCATCTTGATTATTTGTTGTGAACACTTCAAGCAATACATTGAAGGAAAAGACTTTGGACAACAACTCTTGCAGAAATTGTTTATGATACTTTAAGCCATTATTTGCATACATATTTCTTTTGGTGTTCTATTATCTCCTAGCCAGCCCATACTCCCTTCCAGTTAATCAGGTGAATTCACTATTCCCCCATGTGGAACAGCACAGAAGCTACAAAGATGAAAATGGGGTTGCACCTACCTGTAACTACTGTTCATCGAGTAGTCGTGTTCAGATGCCCCCCTCACTCCTTTTCCCACTGTGGATCCTTTACTATAGTCCTCCTGTGGACACTTGCCTATACTTTCCACAATGGTGAGGGAATGACCGAGAACATTGCAGTGTCTTTGTTTTCTATCCACTTAGGATGATATTCTCAGACCTATATCAGTAACAAAGCTATTTATCTAATTATCATGAAGTGTCTGGAGAGTTTTGTACCCCAACCACTGGTAGAAACTCTGTGGAAGAAAAGATCTATCAGCATCATTCATTTGTATTCAAGGTCTGTGTTATTTGGATAATTTGAATACTTATATGTTAGTTTCATATTTGTCCTGGCTCTTTCATGTTCCCTCTCATATCCTGAACTATCTAAACTAGAATGCCATGTGCCTTTGTGATAAGTAGTACTCTATCACTTGTTGGACTGCTTGTTTTTTCACAAATGGGGCTTTTCTTCCTTATTTCATTAGCTTGGAAACAAATGCACATTCCTAATGTATACTGTACTACCAATGAAAATAATGCTCAGTTTACAACACTGCATTTTTGCCCAACCACCAGTTGAGTGGGGAAGAAGAGACATCTGCTAGTTTCACTTTGCAGTTCAGCTGTGCCTGCATTGATTTGGATCCTGTTCTGACATGCAGCTTTAATACGCAGCATTTTATAGAATCATGGAGTTGGAAGGTATCTCCAGGGTCATCTAGTCCAACCCCCTGAGGAATGCAGGAAACTCACTACTTACCCACCCACCATGGTAGTATCTGATATATGTGTCATGATATATGTACATCATGCATTATGTATCAATGCCTACTGGTTACAGTGACTGCTAGCAATGATAGATATCTGTTCCATCTATATTAGAGGCTTTTAAGTATCAGTTGTAGGGGCACGTGGGATGCTGTTGCACTCATCCAGCTTGTGAACTTCCTAGAGGCAGCTGGTTAGTCACAGTGGTGAAGAATGCTGGACTTTTTGGACCTCTGTCTGATGATCTGGCATGGCTTTTCTTATGTGTCCCCCTATATGGAATGATCTCCCCCCCAAAAAAGATAGCCTTGTGGAAGAAGATATTCAGTTATATACCTATTGTTCCATAGAAGAAGAACAAGGTTTAGATTCAAACCTACCTATAAAGGACAGAACATAAAATGCTGAATCGTCATTCATCTGTAAACTTCCGTTGGTCCTTAAAATCCAATGTGAAGGCAAATGGCATAAGATTGGAATTTCAGAAGACCTATATTATTTTATATATTACATCATTTTACGCAAACCCTCTTGTTTATAGCAGGCTGGTTCTTCACAAAAACAACACGTAACTCCCATATGCAAAGATAATTTCTGCCTCTTGAGTTCAGCAGATATTTTTAAAACGTGAATAAAATTCAGATTCCTAACAAGCCATCTGTTTCCCTCCTAATTCAATATATCATAAGAAAGATTACTTATTTTAAAATAATAAACAACATAACACCCAGAATAAGGATGATTTGCATATGAATTGTTTTTTTTTTGACCTGTTACTAATTTTGGAAAACCAGTTATTGCACAGCTCACTTGATTTTAAATATGACTACTGGAACATCAGCAAGTATATATGTTCCTGTAGAGCAAGGGAGACCAAGCTGTGGTTCTCCAGATGTCCATGGACTTCAGTTACCATGAGCCCTTGCTGGCATGTGCTGGGAAGAGCTCATAGTAATTGTAGTCCATGTAGTAATTGTAGTCCATGGACACCTGGAGAACCACAGTTTGGCTACCCCCACTTTATAGTTTAAACTGAATTATTCTTAACAACATTTGAAATATGAAATATCACCCAAAGTTGAAATTTGGCCAATGGATTCAAGAATTCATCTTTCATCTGTGTGATAATCTGAAAAAAGGTGAATAAGGAAGAAAATTTAACGAATAGATGTACTAGCAAAAGAAAGAACAGATTTTACAAAATGAGTCCCTGTTTGTATGAAGTTGATTTATCCTTGACAGTGACCCACTGTTTTGTTTTGTTTTCATTGGAGTGAATCCAACTAGCTTTTCCAATCAATCTGCAGAAAAAATAAATGCTTGGGTGGGGAAGATTTCTCCCTTGCAAACTCTTCACACACAGTAGATCCAGGACACTGGAACAAAGAAACTGTTAGTAATTTCTGATTAAACGAAGATTTTTACAACTTGTATTTATGTAACTAGAACATATGTGATTTGCTTGAGATTTTCCATATATACCAATTGATCCAAACCTTGGGGAAGATTAGAAATGCAAAAAAAAAATCAGAGTAAATGGAACTGCATACCTAACTCCCATATGTGTCTTTTAAAGGCATTGACTGTAAAAATACAATTAATAGTGTCTGTTTTAGTCATCCTTTATCTGATAAAACAATCTTTCTCAAATACATGACATTTTATATGTTTAAATGTCCTATGTTTTGTCACATGTGAGAGATGCCAACAGACCACTGGAATTATGAGTTACCAAACATAAATCTACATTTAAGAGATGTGATGTTACCACAGCTGTTGCTAGACATTTTATAAATAGAAATCAATACCTTAGCAGACTGTGATTCATGGAGACTGAACTTATTTTTTCAAGCAGATCCAAAAAAAGAGGCAGAAGCAGCAGTTTCTTTTAAAGGGATATTTTTGAAAAGGCCTGTCAAGTAATGAGATTCTATGTTTTATGATATTTCTGGAAGCCAATCTCCGAACTTCTGGTTGTTAAACTTCCCTTACTTGGATTATTATCAAATCTAAGCTACCATTTAAGGGCAGGATGAACTGTTATGAAATTACTAATAGGGTCACAAAGCTTAGTATAAATACCTAGATTATGGTACCCATACTAGATTTTTTTGACTTCCCAGGAAAAACTTGTAAGACTACGATAATGTCGGAAAACAGCCATGGAGAGGCATTATATTAATGAGATAATATAGAGCAGGAGTAGTCAACCTGTGGTCCTCCAGATGTCCATGGACTACAATTCCCATGAGCCCCTGACAGCATTTGCTGGCATTTGCTACCCCTGATATAGAGCATTCATATATAGAGCCTGGGGTAATGTCTATTTTTTAAAACAAAACTTGGACATGTACTCAATGTCAGTTAAATCTGCTAAGGTTACACTATTTCTTCCACAGATATTTTATGTTGCCCGTGCTGATACACCAGAAGTCAGTTGGACTGGAAACAAAATGCTAAAGAAATGAAGCAGTGAGATAATAGAGTTGTTTTTTATACCCTGCTTTTCATTGCCTAAAGGAATCACAAAGCAGCCTACAAATGCCTTCCATTCCTCACCCCACAACAGAAAACCTTGTGAGGTAGGTGAGGCTCTGAGAGAACTGTTCTGTCAGAACAGCACTATAAGCACATTAGTCAGCAGTGTGACATGGACCCATTATGCATGGGCCAGAATGCCTGCGCTTGTGGAGGCAGGGCATAGGGCTGCCAGCGTTGGCATGGCCCAGCCCAGGGCTATGGAAGGCCCCATTATCGGAATGTGGGAACTGCCGCGGTCCCTGGAATACCAAGGGCTCCAGCAGGGGCTGGGTAAGGCCCGCGCTGTGCATAATTGACAGTGCCAGGCCTTTTGGCCCACCTGGCCCTGACCTACGGTATCCCTGTAGGGACACCGCACGCTCCTGTGACCTCTGCGGAGCTGCGAAGCTGGCAGGGGCGTCTCCCTGCCCCCGCCATAGCATCCAGTGGGGCCCAGCCCCTCCCCACTCACTCATGTCCACTGCCATGGCTGAGCAGCATCCCGGGCTTCCCGGCCCTGATGTGCAGTGCATGTGCACATTGTACCCTGGGGCGTCGACATACACTGGGGAGCCCCACTCCCGTGTGTACACGGGGAATGGTGGGGCATCCTGCCCCACCACAATGGTGCAGCCGCCGCCTGGCGTAGCAGCCACCATGCATAATAGGTCTCAGTGACTAAAAAGCAAATGGGATTTTGGGCTGTCCAGGGTCTGAGCTGAGCTGGGCTTAAAATCCTCAGATTTTAAAAAGCAAACTACACCTTTTCTGATTTCCATTTTAATTTTGGTTTCATTAAGTTTTCCATCTGCAATGTCCATGATTGACACAGAGGTGATATCACCTTTTCTCCAGGCTATCTGGAAGCAGATATTATCCGCTAAATATGAGAAACATGCTCTGAAAGCCCAGTATTGCAAGTGTAGAATTCTGTAGTCTTTTCCAATTTATCGTCCACCCTCTTCACCACGCCTCCACTACTGATGTAGCATGTTAGTCTGTTGATAATTGTTCAGGGCATCAATTCAAAGACTGTAGGAGACTTGTCCCTCCCCTCCCCTCCCTTCACCCCTCCCCCAGCTGGTTCTGGCTATAGAGTCTGGGGACAAAAAGCTGGAAGTAAAGCCATCGCCAGCCTCATGCTCCTTCAATGCTTGTTGAAGTTCTCCCCCCACGCACACACTAGCTTAAGAGCTGTCCAGGAAGGGAGATGAAAGTGCATGTGGTTGCCCCCCCCCCCCCACTCCTTCAAGCAGGAAGGAGTGAGGAGACTGACAATTGGAATAATTCAAGTGCAGAATGCAACGTCTTAGTAAAAGCTGTTTCCAGTTGGGAAAAAGGAACGTTGCAGATCTGCTGCAAGATCCAGGTTCAGATCAATCAGAATTCGTCAGGATCGACATCAGGAAGAAAAAGTGAGTGCAAACAGTACCCAGATTGCACAAGGTGATGGTACTACTTTAATATGTTCTGTTTGGAATTTACTTAGAATACTGTATTCAGTTTTGGGCACCACAAATGAAGGATGTAGATAAAATGGAGCATGTCCAGAGAAGGGCAATGAAAATGGTGAGGGGTTTGGCGATCAAGACCTATGAGGAAAGGTTGAGAGAGCTTGGTCTGTTTAGCCTGGAGAGAAGACAACTAAGAGGTGATATGATAGCCATATTCGAGTCACATAGAGGAGAGAACAGTTGTTTTCTGTTGCCCCAGAGACCAGAACGAATGGGATGAAATTAATTCAAAAGAAAATTCTGCTAAACATCCAGAAGTTCCTGACAAATAGAGCAGTTCCTCATTAGGACAGGTTTCCTCAGGAGGTGATGGGTTCTCCTTCCTTGGACATGAGAATAGATAGCCACCTCACAAAAATGCTGATTCTGTGAATGTAGGCAGATCATTAGAGTCTGGGCAGAAGGGATTATGTCCATGGTTGGATTTTATGGTTCTTTCTTGCATCCCCAGGGAATTGCTGTTCAACATTTGGGGATTGGTAGGCAAATTTCCTCCAGGCAAGACTGGCCAGGGATTCTGGTTTTTTTGGGGGGGGGAACATCTGGGCATTAAATTGGGGTCACTGTAGGTGGGCAGGTAGTTGTGAATTTCCTGCATTCTGCAGGGGGTTGGACTAGATATCACTGGAGGGCCATTCCAGTACTATGATTCTAGGACTGTGACAAGCCCAGGGTCACCTGGCTGCATGTGGAAACACAACGAATCAAATCTGGCTCACCAGATGAGAAACCACTGCTCTTAGCCACTACACCATGCTCACTCCAACCCATTTAATCCCCTGCTTTCTGTTCCCTACCACTTTTGTTGAGGAGCAGAAAACAGAGTATTTTCTGTGAAAAGCAGCAAGGAACAGAAAGGAAAAGTTTGGAGCCATTTAACCCCTTTTTCTTCTCTTTAAAAACCACTACAAACTACTTTAAAATTTGTGGAAGTTTGTGATGGCTCTTCAGTTCATGAACTTTGTTTTGCAAACCATGGACCGGCCAAAATTCTTCATAAACTTCTGTTTGTGAGGTGTTCATGCAGTTTCCTAATAGTTATTGAGAAACAGATTTCCAGTTTTAAAACTGTGACTAATCATACAACTAGTTTTGATTCCAACAATGCAGAATTCAGATCTTAAAAAAAATTTTTTTAAACAGTATTAAATCTGATGTGACTTCCCCCCCCCCCTCTTATAAAATGTTGTTTATTTTTCTTTCAATGACGTGATGGGGTCTGATGCTCTCTTGGGATGCATTTACATTGAAAGCAGGTGAAAAAAGCATGACACTAGGGATGCTGATAATTTCTCTGAGAATGTGTTTAACAGCTTAGACTATGAGCTGATTTGGGATGTGTTTGATTTATGTCAAGCAACTTGAAAAACTGATAAACACTAAGACTGTAGCTACCTTCTGGTCAGAAACAGATTCCCAGGGAATCATGGAATCAGCCGGAAACAGAATTCTTATCTACTCTGTCCCCTCAGCCAAATAGTTACATAGATCAGTTGCAAAAAGGACATTCTTCTATCCTTTCAAGCCCATTTGGAACAGATGCAATGTTTTTAATCCCGAAACAGTAAAGCAGAAAGCATTTGTTTCTGGCCCCCATTCCCAGCTTGGCAAGAATAGATGCAATTCTTTTCATCACTGCACTGCAAAATGAAAGAAAAAAAGATTTCTCTCTTCTTTTTTTACAATCTAAGTTTATCAGTGGGCATGGGAGAAGCAAGAGAGATCAGCTTGGTTGGTCATCCTCTCCCCATAAATTTGCTGCCTCTCAAAAAGTTTGGGAGGCAACAAAGTTTCCAGAATGGGGAATTATAAAAACTGACTTCTAACTGATCAGCTGGGCAAATTTATGAGCAAACTTTCCTTAGCAGAAAATCAGAAGACAACTCCTGGCTGATCCTTCCTCATTTCGGTGGGTCAGCACTTGGTGCCTGGAAGTAGCCTGTCTTGCAAAAAAAAAAAAAAAAAATTGACATATTGTAAACTGACCATCTTTGGGATTATTTGGCTGCTCAATTGCCACTGGCAAATAGGAAATAAATTTACCTGGCAAATGTTTGAGTATACTTATGCAAGACTAGTAAAGTAAAGGTGTTCCTTGTGTGATTTGTTTTACAGTCCCCTCCTGTGCCTCCCCATTATTTCCTAAGGTATCCTTAGGCTCTGTAGCAGTGGTACATTGTTATTCCCGCTTCCATCCATGTCCTTGTCCTATAGTTACAACCCTTTCCAAGTTCCAAATTGGACATCAAAGTCCTCTTCCAACTTGGACATCCTCTTGAGTTCTTTGAACCTTTGCTGTGTGGTACCTCAGTAGAGCCAAATGAGATTTACGGTAGAGACTACGGCATGGACTAGATAGAAAATAGAGTCACAACCACAAAATGGATACCAACAATAACTAAATCTTAATTGCCATACCTCAAAATCTGCCTCCCTGGAAAAAACATGTTTGCCATCATCTTTCAACAGTTATTTGCAAGAAATTACCTTGCTATAGAACAAGAGGACAAGGTAAAACAAGTAGCTGGGATTAATAATGTAGCAAGAGAATTAAATGTTTCTCTGTGAGATGGGGCAGTTTGATGGGGCAGTTCAGGACTTCCAGGAAAAGGGAGACAGGTGGAAGAGGCTGATTCTGTGAAGGCTCAAGGGGGTGGCAGGTTACAGTAGATGAGCGATAGGGTTGTAAGTGTCCTGCATAGTGCAGTGGGTGGACTAGATGACCACCAACAGATTCAAACCAGGTAAAGGGCTGGTGGACTTTGGCAGCCCAGGGACCTCTAGCCTATTCGCTGTTGCAGAGTGCAAGGCCTTGCTTGGGGCACAGGGAGTCCCTATAAAAGGTGATAATATGGGGACAACAGGGATGAGTTTGTATTGTGCATCATGGTTCCCTAAAAACCCTTATCCAGACTGTTGAGGGGATTGGCCAAAAACAGGCTAAAATAGAAACTTAAAACCAATTCTCCCATATTCAATCACATTACAAAAGAGCCTCACAGGCTGCTGGAGAATCCTTAAAATTGCCAGCCTAGAAGAGTCTGTGTGCAAGAGAAAGTCTTCATCTGTGTTAAAGAACAGGAGTCCCCTGTGTTCAAGGATGGGGGGGGGGGCAGTGTCCAAGCCTGGAGTCTAAAAGACAGTTTGTGTCAACCTTTGAACTTTTGCACACATTCCAATGACAGTAATTTAGAGCTTCTGCTTGCAGTACATTTTTTCAGTGCTTTTGTGTGGTGTTCTGCCTCTAGTTATTTGTCATCTGAGTATTCCCAAGTATCTGAGCTTGATTTAGGGTTTATGCTAAATTTATACTAAGTTACTAAAGATCTATTATCTTACTAATCTTAAATACAAATTGAACAGGCTTCCTTGGGAGGTGGTGGGTTCTCCACCTTTGGAAATTTTTAAACAGAGGCTGGATAGCCATCTGACAGAGAGGCTGATTCTGTGAAGGCAAAGGGGTGGCAGGTTTGGGATGTGAGTGTCCTGCATAGTGTCCAGCGATTGGGATGTGAGTGTCCTGCATAGTGCAGGGGGTTGGACTAGATGACCCATGAGGCCCTTCCAGCTCTATTATACTATGATTCTATGATTCTATACCCTAGAAACTTACCTACAAAGCTTGCCTTTCCCAACAGAAGTAGGATTCTCTCAGCTGCCAAGCTCTATGTTTTCATCTTTTGCACTTACTCACAGACACATGGATTCTCCCAGAGTCCCCCAGTGATAGAAGCAGAAATAGAAATGAGGGAGGGTTTTTTCTGGGTAGAGGTGATGTACCAGCACAAGTGCCCTGACCAAGGCAAAAGGGTTTTCTTTCAAATATTGCTTTAAAGAACAATATGCAGACTCTCGTGGTCAGCCTTGGCACAAGAAGGCTCAGGGGATCAAGAGGGAGATTTAGGGTAAAGAATAAACTAACTAGTCTCTAGATTTCAAGTGATTTATAAAAGAACTACCCAGCCCTTGACTCCTTGTTCTACCCCATCTGTGCTGGTTAAACAAAGACCACAAAACTTGTCTACAAGGTATTTCTATTATGCCAGGAAATGCATCCATAGTCTGTTTTTTTTTTTGCCTGAGTCAATTTGAACCAATTAGGAGGGAACTTAATTGGAATTCCATCTGTGTTTTCTACTTTGACTATAAACAAAATGTTTTTCTTTTAACTGGAATAAACTTTTGCTATATTTCTTTAAGCATTCCAACCATGCCCCTCAGTCTGTTCATTGCCACTGCTCCAGGGAAGGTTTACTCTTCCTTCATTCTCACCGCCTCTCAGAGTACAACCTGTAATTCTATGGAATCCCCAGGTCTCACCTGGAGGCTGGCATCCCTAGACTCTGAAGAATAGTCTGGATTGACCAATTCTGGTAATAACAATTTTTTTTGATGGTGGAAGGGCATTACCAAGATTCTTTAATAAAAAGAGATAAGTGAAACAGATTTAAGCCCCCATGCCCACAAACTCTATATTAGAATTCACAGTTCTTAAGCACTGTACCATGCTAGCTCTCAACCTGTTTTTGCGCTCCTGTGACTGTTTTATGCTGCTTCTTTATAATGCTGGTTTATCATCTGTCAGGTTTATGTAGACTGGGATGGCTATATTGCTGGGGTTAGTTTGTTAATCTGTTTTATTAACATTATTTGGATTTTAATTGTTTTCTTTTTTCTTTATATTGTTGCCTGCCTCGAGCAGTTCCATGGAAAGATAACTTACAAATGATCTAAACAAGCAAACAAATCAGTTGGGTAGTAGCTAGATCTTCTAGAAGTCACCAAGAGAGGAACTGCTGGGCAGACGAGTGCTCACCTTTGTTTTACCAATGCTGGAATAATTTTATGTCTTCCTACTGCCACAATCCAATCAGAGAAGCAGCATGCACATAATTAAGACTTGTCTGCCCCTTATGTTGATGTCAACAGCTTTATTTGGCTCCTGCTGTGGCCATGTGGTTTTTTTGTGTGCATGTGTATGAGAGAGTGTAAATAGCAAGAGCTTAAACAGTACTATCCTCTAGTCAAATCAGTGTTTGCTCTGAATTTGCTAAAACCACAAACTGGCTGCCTTTTAGTTAAAATTAGCCACCTACCTTAAGATTTGTAGTATATGAGGGGTAAAAAATAGCCTCTTTTGACTATGCTTAGATTTATTAGTAGTACTGGAGGGAGAGCAAAATGTTAGAGCATTAATAGTTAACATTTCTTAGTGATAGCAATGACAGCAAAGCAATGTAGCCCTTCCCCAACATATTAGCATTGTTTGGATCATTAATAAGAGGTGTGGAAATTGCTTTGAGCTCAGTAATGTAATATTATGTCAGTCCAGCAACCAGTCAAGTATAAATAAATTAGGAATATTTAAAGTTGCTTATCAGGAGTCAAGACAAGTGTTTATAATGAAGATGGGCTATTTTCAGTATAGTTACATATAAAATAAACAAATATGTACTGTATATGAAAGTTTGTAGCATTTTAATAACATTCTCTTTCAAAACCCAAATATTTGCTTTATATAATAACTGGAAAAGTTTTTGCTTTAGACTTTTTTTTTAAAAGATAGGGCTCACAAAAGACTGATTTGTACCAAACAAAACCCCAGTGTTTCCCACCATTGCCCACCATTTACACTCTTAATATGATTGTTCCTTTCCATTTTTACCCTGATGTCTTTCAACATTCATTCCTCAGTCTAGCAAATACTATCATCCTACCAAGGAAAAAAGGCAGTGTGATGAACTGAGGACTCCATGTAGAGTTCTGTAAGCAAAGATGGTATCTAGAGTTACTTCTCTATTTCCAAGCCTCAGAGCAATGAGCATGGTTTCCAGTACTCGACTTGAAATAACATGTACAAGTATTGCAAATATTGGATCATAGCAGTAGAATTTTTTACATTTTTTTTCAAAATGTAATTTAATAGTGTGCAGAATGAGATGGTCAGTGGCACCTTAAAGATGAGCTCTTTATTCCAGCATGAGGTTTATTTGGATTTTTACCCCACATTTCTCTACTTTGTGTAGACTCAAAGCATCTTACAATATGAGGAAGCAACAGGACATAAGTACAAAATTCTGCTTGGAAACCACCACCACTCTTCCATATGGAAGAGAAAAGGGAGCAAATCAGATTGTCAAAACCAAAGTATGATAGCTTCAAGGGGAGTTCAAGTTTGAGTTAATCTAGAACCTACTCATTGGTCCATCGTGTCCATAAGGCCTCTTGTGGCGCAGGGTGGTAAGGCAGCTGGCATGCTGTCTGAAGCTCTGACCATGAGGCTGGGAGTTCAATCCTAGCAGCTGGCTCAAGGTTGACTCAGACTTCCATCCTTCTGAGGTTGGCAAAATGAGTTTGCTGGGGGGTAAAATGGTAATGACTGGGGAAGGGAATGGCAAACCACCCCATATTGAGTCTGCCATGAAAACGCTAGAGGGCGTCACCCCAAGGGTCAGGCATGACTCGGTGCTTACACAGGAGATACCTTTACCTTTAGTATCCATACACTCTCATCCAACACCTTATTTCAAATGAATCAACTCTCTTCCTGTGAACTTTCTTCATTGTCCAACTTTCACACCCATCTTAACACCGTGGCGCCACGGACTAAATAAACCGGTAAGGCGTTCTGAGGTGGGATGTGTCCGTGATGAGGAAGGGTCCGGATTTGACCCTTCCTCTGGACAGACAATCGGAGGGACCAATTGGCAGGCGCAAAGCGGCTGCCGTTTGGTCCTTCCGATTCCCAGCCCCAAGCAACTGTGAGCCGCGCGCAGCGCGGCTCGCAGTTGCTTCTTTGCCGCCGGCCTGACACGCCGAGAGGTGCAAAGTCAAGCCGCCGGCCTGGGAGCCTCCGGCAGCCGCGCACAGCACGGCTGCTGGGGCCTCCCTACCCTCATCGCCACTGAAACAAAAAAAAAATGCTGAGGAGCCACCGATAACAAAAAAAAAAACACACAGCCCAAAACCGCCAACGAGCCGCGTCAGGAGCCGCCCAGGAGCACCCGTCCTCCAACGCGTGCGCAGAGAGCGCCTGCCGGGGCCTCCCTGCCCTCATTGCCCCTGAAACAAAAAAAAACTGCTAAGGAGCTACCGATCACATAAAAAAGAAAACACAGCCCAAAACTGCCGACGAGCCACGTCAGGAGCCGCCCAGGAGCACCCGTCCTCCGACGCGTGCGCAGAGAGCGGCTGCCGGGGCCTCCCTGCCCTCATCGCCGCTGAAACAACAAAACCTGCCGAGGAGCAGCCCAAAGAAAAAAAAACCCGCAAGCGCCGCCGAGTCGCCGAGGAGCACCCGTCAGGAGCCGCGGAACCCCCGCCAGCCTCCTCTTACAGGTCGCCTTCCGCCCCTCGCCTGCCCCCGTCTGCTAGCGCCCATTGTCTCCTTTATACAATGGGCTTTTTTTACTAGTACAAAATAATGAGGAAAAACATAGCTAGAAATTATCGTGAATTATTTTTATCTTAGTTATAATTTTCTTGAATTGTTCTATTTTGTTCCTTCATGGCTATCCTTCCCAGTTTTAAATTGCTTCTGATTTCTTGGTTGCAGTCTCCCTTTTGGTTAATGATTATGGAGTCACAGAATAGCAAATTTTGAACAATTTCAGTTTCAACATCATCAACCTTAAAACTGTGTACTTCCTTAGTAGTTATTATTTTGTCTTCTTGATGTTCAGCTATAATCCTGTTTTGGCACTTTCTGCTTTAACCTTCATTAGCAGTCATTTCATCTTCACTATGTGTTGCTGTGTTCAGATCTCGAATTGTTAATGTTCCTTCCACCAGTTTTTACTCTACTTTCATCTTAATCTAATCCAATTTTTCTTATTGTATGTTCTGCATATAACTGGAACAGATAGGAAGATAAAATACAACCTTGTCTGACAACTTTGCTGATTGAAAACCATTCTGTTTACCTCTGTTATATATATTAAATTAATTAAGTATGCAGATCTATATTACAGTGCCATCGCCATCCCTAACATGCTGTGCAATCTCTACCTGGGTCAGAAAGATGTTGCTTAGCACTGAGGGCACTCCTTCCAGCCACACCTCATTGTATGGACTCATCCTCATCACTGCTGATGCCTCAGTGTGCTTGCTGATTTTTATATCATGATCAGCCTGGCCTATCCTTTCCAAAGTAATTATTAGCAGCCAGGACTCACTTCAGCTACCATTGATGCAGTGGGAGGCAGCCAAGGATGACGGTGGCCAGCGAGGGCCACTGGAACGCATGCGGCCCCATCAGGTACATAGGATGGAGCACGGGTGCTTATATAGGCACCATGTCCTGCCACCTTGGCAGTCTTTCGAATCCACAGCCTGAACAGTTTCCCTCCCTCACACCCTGTCAATACGGTTTTGGTTATTATGGTTTGACCGTTCTGTTTTAATTGTCACAGCTGCAGTTTAGGTACGGTTGGAACCTGTTGGCAGGGGATTCTAGTTTGCTCACTGGATTTCCTGGGGGTTGGGGGTTTCCTTAACAAAACTGGCAGTGATATGAGCATGGCCTACCCGGCTGGGAGGCCAAGGGCTCATAGCCAAGAGACCTAGGGCTATCAAAGTGAGGTGGATGCCTGGTGGGCCCCAATATGGTCACTTCCCAGTATGGGAATCCAGATGCTCTCCCAGCTGGGATGGAACAGGCATCAGGGCCTCCATGGACTCTTGGGTTAAGCAGCCAGACAGCTTAGAGGTCAGGCTCCTTTCTGTGCTGGGCCAACCCTCTGGGGGAGACACTCAATAAACAGCTGTGGCCATGTTAATGCCAAAAAACGAGTCATGTCTTCATTGGCAAACTGCCACCCTGCTAATCAATGGCCTGAACAATCCTCAGATCAGGCTTTTTATAACCTCCTTATATATATGCACTACACAGTCTGTTTTAGGGCAGCTGTTTGATTACAACTGAGACCCATATGCCAGTACTGCAGACATTTTGGGTAGCAGGCCAGAAGCACAAGTGATTCACATCCCTAAAATGTCAGAATATTCTCTTAGCTACATTAGAATCCAGTTTTAAAACAATTCTTTGGAACATATCTTCATGAAAATTAAAGTATCATCAAAGAGATATTTTCCCTGAATTTTCAGTGCATGAGAAGGACTTTAGCATATTATATCACAGAGATTTTGCCAAAAATTCTGTTTCCATGGTAAGTGCCACAGTGTCATTCAGTCTGGTCATGGCATGAAGTATATAAATGTCCGGTGGTAGCCTATAGGTAGCTCTCAATAGTGACATTTTCTTCCAGCTTAAAGAGCTTTCTGCTGGCACAAGCGACTCTTCTGTTGGTTCAAGACTGTTGCACCAGGGAAAAATAGCAGAAAAGATCTGTAGGTTGCATCCATTTATTTCATGTAGCTGTGTGATAATACTCTATTTTATGTTCTTAGAATTACTGAAAGGGGAATAATGGCAACGTTGTGCAGAGTAATGATCATCCAACTGTTATGGGCAGGTGGGTTTTCCTTGCCATAGAGAGGCTATTTTTGGAGACATTTCCATTACCAATGGGGAACAATATATTCCACAGTATTCCTATTGCATGGAATTTTAGGCGTAGTTCTACAGTAGTCAGATGTAACACAGTTGCCATCATTTACACACTCTGTTATCATGCTGGTTCCCAAAGATATCATTACCAATCTCTGTTCTGCCATTCTTTATAGAAGCAAATCTGTTGTGATTTTTTTTTGCTAATATGTGGTATATCTTTCGGCTTTGATTTCTGGCAATATGGGTGGTAGAAACAGAGATGAAATTTTCTTTTTAGTTTTGTCAGTTTCTACCTTCTATGGAACATTGCAACAGATAAGGCTGCAAGCAGCTCAACTTTCCCCCCTCCCATGATGGTATATGACTGTCAGCTTTTTAGCTGTGGGCCTATTGACAACTTGGAGTACCTTATTTTTCCTTTTCCCCTCCAGCTCTTCATATCATGGTTCAACAAGTAGAAGAGAAGAGGAGAAGAAGAGTTGTTTTTTTATATGCTGCTTTTCTCTACCAGTAGTCTCAAAGCGATTTATATTTCCCTTTCCTTTCCCCACAACAGACACCCTGTGAGGTGGGTGAGGCTGAGAGAGCCCTGATATTACTGCTCAGTCAGATCAGGTTTATCAGTGCTGCGGTAAGCCAAGGTCACCCAGCTGGCTGCATGTGGGGGAGCGTGGAATTAAACCCAGCTGCACTCCTAACCACTACACCAAGCTTTCCTACACTGTGTTTCCATGTGTCCAATGGTTCCTACCAAAGCTTTGAGCTAAATATCCCTATAACGTTTAGGCCACATCCTCTACTAGAGGAATCACATAGTCTAAAGCAGTGGTCCCCATCAGGGGCCGTTTAACATTTTTTATCATTGGGGACCGGTTAACACTTGACAATTTTACTGGGGCCCGGGGGGGGGATAGTCTTTTGCTGAGGGACGCTGCCGCCTGAGCCCCTGCTCCACTTGCTTTCCCGCTGGTGCCCCTGTCTTCCTGCTGCCTGCTGGGGAGCGCCCCAGCCATGGTGGCCACTGGAGAGCACCAAAGGTGAGCTGGCGGCAGAGTAGCAGGGCAGCCCCCATGGCAGCAGCCGGGGAGGAGGATGAGGAGGAACTGTGGCCCGGTACTGACTGATCCATGAACTGGCACTGGTCCCCGGATTGGGGGTTGGGGATCACTAGTCTAAAGGAGTACCTGACTTTTAAAAATAAATTACCACATATGTGCTAAAGATAATTAACTGAACCAGAAAGGTGAGTAGATGCTAACATGATATTGAACAAGTATCATTTAAAAGTTTTTCCGTAGAGGGGGAAAAATCTAAATGCACCAAAACAAAATGGAAGATAACTGGGTAGTCATAGCAGAAGATATGGCTGGGATGGATTAATTTTTAGATATTAGTCATCAGGGTGCTGTAGAACCAAAGGTAATGAGATTTCACTGTGCATGGACACTGGGTGTTTATGAGAAAGATTTCATGACTGAACCTATGCAAAAAGACAATGTACACAGATATTTTTAAGAACAGAATTGAGTTTTTCCCATAGAAACATTTTTAGAAGACAACTTCACTGTCTGAAAATGAAAAATCAACTTGTCATGGTTGTGAAATAGCAGTCCAAGCTGTTTTCTTTCAACTTTGCCTCCCAAAACAACAACAAAAACCCAAGGTGATATAAAGTTTTAACATAAACCACCAATTAGATGCATGGTTATATGATAGAACATTACTGTTATGCCACTGAGTCATGTAGAAACTGCAAGACACTTTGGGATGAATACTTTAGTACACTGAAAAGTGTGCTGCACTACATACAGGGTTAGCATCTTACTTCATTCGCCATCTGTTCTTATTTCATAACTACAGAATTGATGTTATTCTTCCCAAATGAAAGTCTGAGTTTGTTCTTAATACCAAAGCAATGCCCTCAAATGCACTGCTGTGTGTTCCAAAACAGCAGCTTTTCTTGATTTGATACCAGATCTAACACAGATATTAAAATATATTGACTTGCTCATTCTAAAAATTATAGTACTTTTTCCAGCTCAATGGAAAAATATAAATATGTGATAAATGTAAAATTAATTTATATAGTTGGTAACAGAACAGAGATTGATGTTTAACTAGACTGAATTAATGCAGCTTCCTCACATTTATTTTTCTTCATTTAGATCATGATCTAAATCAGGGGTAGTCATACTGCAGCCCTCCAGATGTCCATGGTGGGGGATGTCCATGGTGCTGGCTAGGGCTCTTGGGAATTGTAGTCCATGGACTTAGATCATGCTTTCCTCCCGTTGGACCTTCAAAACAGCTTACATCATTCTCTCCTCTGTTTTATCCTCACAACAACCCTGTAATCTGGGCTAGGTTGACAGTATATGACTATCTCAAGCTCATCCATCAACCTTCCATGAAATTTGTAACTTAAGAAGAAAATTGTCATCCTGTCATTTTTCTATCCTGAATTCTTATTTTATATATCAAAATTATATCCTTGGGTAGATTCAGAGTTTTCAGAGATTCAGCTGTTTTTTTGAACATTCTGCAAACCCATTTAAAGGGACTGCAGTCATTTTCAATGGGGTTTGTGGGGCCATGAACCATGAACTAGTTCGGTTCACAAAGAAATGTCCTGATTTGTTTGTTTGTGGTTCAGAGCCTTGCCTATCTGAGGAACTGCATATCTGAATATTTCCCCTGGAAATGATTATGGTTAGTCAATACTAACTGGCTGGGGATCCCTGACCCCAAGGAAGTATGCATAGCCTCATTCAGAACCGGAGTCTTTTTGATCCTGGCTCCTTCTTAGTGGAACAAGCTCCCAGATCAGGGTCCTGGTGAAACTTACTAAGCTCTGCAGGGCCTGCAAGATGGAGCTCTTCTGCTAGACTTATGGTTGAGGCCAGCAGAAACACTCCTAAGTCCACTGACTGGGACTCCCTCCCCTTCCTCTCCCCTCCTCTACTGCCTTCACATTTAAGGAAGTCCAAAACCTAACATCATTGGAGCAGATACTTTGTTAAATTTGACTGAATATGTTAATTTTAAATGATTTAATGCTATGGATTTTATTATTTTAACTTTTATGTAATTAATCTCTTTGCACTCCATGTTGTGCGCTGCCCTCAACGGCTAGTCTGAGAGAGGCAGTATAAAAGTTGAATAACTAATAAGTAATTAAGCTTGAATTATACCTGTACCAGCATGAAATGAAAGAATCCCGAGGAGAGCAAGTTGGGTTGAACAATATTGTGGCCATATCTGCAGATGACACAAAATTATTCAGGAATTTGAAAAACAAGGATGATTGTGAACAGCTCCAGGAAAATCTCCACAAACAGGGTAAGTGGGCAACCTTGTTGGTTATTAAAGTTCAGTGTTGGTAAGTGTGTGTTGAGGCAGACTGGGAATGTAGCAGCAAGTTCAATGGAAGTGTCGAACCAGTGTGCTGCAGCAGAGGGGGGGGGGAAACCAAAACTCTATGTTAGAGATTATTAGGAAAGGGATTGAAAATAAAACAGCTAATATTTTAACATGTCTATATAGATCTATGGGGCAGCCTCATTTGGAATACTGTGTACAGTTCTGCTCACCATATCTCAAAAAAGACATTGTAGACCTGGAAAAAGTACACAGGATGGCAACCAGAATGATTAAGGGATTGCAGCACCTTCCCTAAGAGGTAACACTAGGATCTGTTTACCACAGAAACCGCAAAAACAGCTGCCTCCCCACTACTTGGCGGTTCAAGCTATCTTGTGCAGTCCCTTGAAACTTTAAAATGTTATTGTGTAACCTGCTGTGAGACAGCTTGCCAGGAGCGGTGGGAAAGAAACTGAATAATAATAATAATAATAATAATAATAATAATAATAATAATAATAATAATATGACAGTCTGAAATCTGCTCCCTGTTACTCAGCTGTTTTTTGAACATTCTGCAAACCCATTTAAAGGGACTGCAGTCATTTTCAATGGGGTTTGTGGGGCCATGAACCATGAACTAGTTTGGTTCACAAAGAAATGTCCTGATTTGTTTGTTTGTGGTTCAGTTCATTATCCAGCTATGAACCACAAACCAAACTGCATTTTTCTGGTTTGTGCCCATCCCTAGTGGAAACATGATAACATTTTATAAAATTATGGAGAGAGTTGACAAAGAGAAATTTTTCTTCCTCTCCCAAAATACTTGAACTAATGAAGTTAAAGGCAGTATTAATGCATAGGCAGTAAATTCAGGACAGACAAAACTTATTTCCACAACAATTAAATTGTGAAATTTGCTGCCAGAGGATATAGTGATGGTCACAGGCATAAAAAAAGGTAAAGGTATCCCCTGTGCAAGCACCAAGTCATTTTTGACCCTTGGGGTGATGCCCTCCAGCGTTTTCATGGCAGACTCAATACGGGGTGGTTTGCCAGTGCCTTCCCCAGTCATTACCATTTACCCCCCAGCAAGCTGGGTACTCATTTTACCAACCTCAGAAGGATGAGTCAACCTTGAGCCGGCTGCTGGGATTGAACTCCCAGCCTCATGGGCAAAGCTTTCAGACGGCTGCCTTACCACTCTGCGCCACAAGAGGCTCTTTTTGGCCACAGGCATAAGGTAAAGGTAAAGGTATCCCCTGTGCAAGCACCGAGTCATGTCTGACCCTTGGGGTGACGCCCTCTAGCGTTTTCATGGCAGACTCAATACGGGGTGGTTTGCCAGTGCCTTCCCCAGTCATAGAAAGCTTTAAATGAGGCTTAGCAAAGTTATGGAGGATAGGTCTATCAGTGGCTACTAGCCAAATGAAACTTCTACACCAGAGGCAAGAAGTCTCCTGTCACTGGAAGGGGAATCCTGGTGGGCCTGGCTACAAGCTTGAGCTCTCCTAAGATAGAATAAATATGGGAGGGCAGGACATAAGAACAGATTGGCCACTGAGACAGGATGGAGGAGAGGTCATGGCTCAGTGGCAGAGCATCTGCATGGCATCCAGGAGGTTGTAGATTCAGTCCCTGGCATTTCTAGTGAAAGGATCTGCTTGAGAAGCTGGAGAGCCACTGCCTGTCCAAGAAGACAACACTGTGAAGGACTAAAGGTCCGTTCTTACATTCTTACATACATGTGATTGGAACAGGGTCCTGTGTTCCTTTCCTCTGAGACAATTGTCTTTGCACTGTGAACAAAGGCACTCCTTTCCATGGTTAGTCCCAGAGTGCCTGTTTGGAAGTAGAACTTAAAATGTTCAACACTCATCATCAGTTTGTGAGCTTGGCAGCAGTATGTCCAGGAATATGTCCATGTCAAACATTTCTAATCCTAACGAAGCTGCTCTGAGTTCTAAGTAATAAATATGGTAACAACCACCCCAAAAGTGCACCCGCAGTCATGAGACTGGCAATGCTTGAGCCCATGAAAAGCCTCATGCAAATTTTTCTTTCTCTAGGCAATCATGTATCTATATGCATGGCAATGCAGAAGGGGTGTGCACCAGCCCTGTGGCTTCTGGGCAGCACTGAGCTTCTCTACTTCTCAGTTTAGAAATTAAGCATTGGCCACTGGGGACTAATTCAACAAAGTACTCCCCTTAACTGATTTATACATTGGATTGCTGCAGAATGAGTGCCTCTGGTGGAGCATTCTCAACTGCTCTCTTCCCTAATTCACATGTTTAATAAAAGCTGCCAGCAGCCAACGTTTAAGTTACTGCTCCAGCAAAACCCTCTGGATACTTTATAAAATATGAACATCACTATTTGGGAAATTTTGTAAGCACGACGAAGCAGAAATTAATGTGTACCTTTGAAATGGCTGTACGTTTGCAGCAACATATGCTTCAGGGGATATTGACATTTGCCAGCTAACAATTAATCACCCTGAAACATCTCATTCTGGACATATGGGAAGGAGATGGCAATCTGCTAGCTGCAAAACCATGTAACAAACCTGTTGTTATCAATGCCATTCTGAATTACAGGTGACGTGGAAGCAAATGTTCATCATGAACTCTTTGCAAATTGGGAGCTGTTAAATGAGCCACAGTTGCCTTTCTCAGAAGGGGAGGGGCCTTATGGTCAGCTCACTTGTTTTGAATCAATCACACATCTCGCCAAATTGGATCCTACTTCATGAAAATGTTATCGGTATCAATCTTGTAGGTGGACACAACATGCCATCAGGCAGCTTCAGGAGAGAGAAAATTATCAAGTGGGAAAAAGCACAGCAAAGCAGGTGGAGAAGCAAAAAAGGACAACTGTGAAACAGTGGTAACTGAATGAATCTCAAACCAGCTGTCATCATCAGCTGTAAGGTACGCAGCCCCACTCTGTTCAAACATTCCCTCCTTGCCAAGGCTGGGAGTCTTTAAAGAGATATTCCTCATGTTAACACTGAATCTGACAGTCCCACGGGAATTTATGCAGATCAGGATAGTAAAGATAAAGGAAAGAATTGTATTTTCTCGTAAAATTATGTAATAATCAAGTGATACTGGAATTGCATATAGTAACTTGTGCATATAATAATTGACTTGTATATATTCAATGGGACTATGTATGGAAAGAACAGACTGGTTAACTTGTGATTTTAAGACGTCTGGAAACATGAAGGTGCACTTTAAGGGTTTTTTTTGCCAGTCTCCATTGTTGAACACTAAATTAGCTCTGGTACCTTAGCCCAGTTAACTGACTAGAGCACACCTGTATGCTGTGACAAGTTAGAATCCTCAGGTCATGTTAACTGAAAGTGATTCCCTATGTGGAACACCTAATCCTACAAGGCAATTGGATGGTGTTGTTTTATCTATGGTGTTCCATCTCTTTGTATATATGTTTTTATATATCTGTTCATGATTGTTACATTGTCTGGTTTTAGACCTGGTTTTATCTAATGAAGAATACAAAATAGAGTCTGGAAGCTCTGTCCTTCGCCTATTTGTAAGGCCTAATGAGAATAAGAGACTATTTCACAAGTTTTCCTACTTTATTTCATAATAGAATTAAAGCCTGTTACAGGGCTTAATGCAATGGACACTAGCAGCGAGGGGGGTGCAGGTGGGAACTCCCATCCCCACCCCTGCCAACCCTTTGGCCACCATAACCTCCAACCTTGCAAAGCCCCGCCATGGCTCATCTGAGTCTTGGCTGGTCTTTGCAGGGCCAGGAAGGCTGAAGGTAGGAATTCCCCTACCAGCTCTCCTGCCTGCCCTCCTGCCACTCCCCCTCTGCCTCGCAAAACCCCAGCACAACTCATCTGAGCCGCAGTGGGTCTTTGTGGGGCTGGGAAGAGTGGAGGTGGGAACTCCTCCCTGCCAGTCCTCTGGCCCCCATCCCCTCCACCCCACAAATCCACAGAATAGTTCATCCAAGCCATGGTGGGTCTTTGCGGGGCCGGGAGAAGTGGAGGTGGGAATCCACTCCCCCTCCCTGCCACCCACAAGAACCTGTCCTCCCCTCACAAAGGCAAAGGACTGGCATGGCCTGCCAAAGCCTTGGGATGTCACCCCAGGCAGCCCATCTGCCCACCCTTCTCCCTGAGCCTCAAAGGTCTGGTGCAGCCAGGCCACACCTTTGTAGCCCGGGGGGGAGGGGAGGGTTGGAACTTCCCCCTGGGAGCCCCACACCTCCTCTCCTGATGTCAGCCAGGGGCAAACTGGCAGCAATCATGCCAGATTGCCCCTGGCCGGGCTGTTGGGGGGTGGGTGCCAAATAGGTCTGTGGAGGGACCCTTTGCTAAGTTAATTTGTGCCTTCCAGGGTCACAGACAGTAACGTTTTGGATTGTAGGGGTGCCTATATGGCCCAAAAAGCTTAATGTAATTATATTAGTAGAAAAAATAAGTTTCTTAGACTAAAGCCAAATGCTACCATTCCTATCTATAACTCTTTTCCCAACCTCCTATATTAGATATTGTTGGATTGTCATTTTGTCTTTTATCTTGCATGGATGCTAAACGTTTCTCCATGACAGCTTTTTATTAAGGTTTCAGTCTCTCATTCATTCTGTCCTTCCCCTTACCTATAAGGAGGCTTTAAACCAAAAGATGAAATAATAAAATGCCATACAGATGCACACATAAAATTCTATTTCTCCTGTGAAAACTTTGGGCCATTCCGCACAAAGACCAATGTTGCCAATTGGTTTCACAAAGCGGAAACGCTATTTTAAATAGTGGCATCTCGGCATTCCACGTACCTTCATTTGTAGTGGAATCCAGTAGCGTTTCATTCGTTCCCCACAGGTTTCCGGTCTCGCAGGAATCGCTAGAAAGGAAGTGATTTTTTTCTGTGCTTGTTCCCACCCCTGGCCGTCAGTCAAATGGAACAGCCAATGGGTGGTTGTTATCATGCTCCCGAAAAGCCCCTTTCCCTTTAAGCACAGGTTTAAAAAATACACACACACACACGTTGCAATGAATATGCGTTGATTCATTGCAACGGAGAGACCCATCTAGCTGGCATGTGAGCTGGCGATTCATCGTTACCATGCTCCCACGAGTGGAAAACAAAATCCCCCCCCCAGCACGGGTGCAATTTTTGGCCGAAATTAAAGGGAACTGGTGAACAGGGGGATCTGTTGTGCTTGGGGACTTAGGGCAGCCTTAAAGCAATTCTGTGGAGGGACTGTAGCTGGAGAAGCCTCGCTGGGTGAATGAAGCCTTGCTGGTTCATTGCTTTCCCTGCTCTGAGGAAAAAATATGGCGATCGCTGCGCCGGAATTTCGGAGGACAGAGCCAGGGAGAGGGACTTTGTTGCAACCGCTACATTGAGAATGCACATGTCTTTTTCTCAAGTGTTGCAGGTTGTTGGCAAGAGTGTGGCAATTTTCTGAGTGTGAATCCACTTTTCCCGATTCCCCGAAAATCACTACAACGAAGCGACTAGTGTTGCAGGAGTGTTGCAGATTGCTCACGACGTCATGCGTAATGCAGTTTTGGTGGCAAAAACAAAATGTAAGACGTGCTATATTAAAGTCGTGCGGAATGGCCCTTGAATACAGTCTAATAGCCAATCATCCTCAGACAGAATATGATTTTTTAAAAAATATCTGAGTGAATGGGAAATTAGTTTTATGAGAATTCCTAATACTTTCCCTTGGGGAAAAACAAACAGACCCCTAACATAAGTGCCATCCATTAGAAAGTGAGATAACAGCTTCTGGATGCAGAAATGCATTCCCAAGAGACTACAGTCAGAGATCCTAGTGCTTCCCATTTGAGAAGCCTGGATTTGCCAGTTCTCTCTGTAACTCAATTGATACTTTGCAGAAGGGACTTTGAGCACGATTTAAATAGGTCAACTGCGAAGAATTTAACTGTAAAGTGTTATAGGTTCCCCTATTCCAACTGTGCCTCTTATCATTCCAAATAACTTTCTATATTCACTGTATGGACTAAGTGCTGTGAAGTCACAACTGACTTCACAGCACTTAGTCCATACAGTGAATATAGAAAGTTATTTGCCTTGAAAGCCCCATGCTAGAGTGGCTGTAAGTAACAACTGACTTACGGCCACTCTAGCATGGGGCTTGCAAGGCAAGTGAGTAGCACAGGTGGCTTGTCATTGCCTTCCACTCCAGATGGTCTCTCATCCAAGGACTGACCCTTTTTCAGAGATTGATGAGCTCAGGTTGCATCATGCTGCCTTCTCTCTGCATTGAGTTCAGTGGCCTAGGTTGATGTAGCTGCCATGGGTTTCCTAGGATGAGAGGAAGCTCGCCAGATTAGAAGTCTGCACTCCTAACCACTACACTAAGCTGGCTATTCAGTCCACAGGTAATAAAATTCATGTCTCATATAAAAAGCCCATATCTGTTTGGTTCCCTGGCTACCATATATAGAAAACACTAGTGTTTGAAATGTGTCCATCTATAAAGTCTGGATTTTAAAATAAATTGCATGTTAATCTCTGAAGTTTAGAATTATTCATATAAAGAAATTAAGCTCATAATTAAGCTCAGTTAACTATATTGTGCCTATCAAACTGTACTATGATTGCTGGCTTGATTCTCCATGCTGGTTTTGTGCTAACTCATTTTACTTGAGAGTGTTTCAGTTCTAAGACTGGATTCACACCAAAATTATATCAGTTTTATTTCACTGGTGCCTATTTCTGAATACTACGTTGTAGCTGAAAGAAGCAGTTGCATCACAATGAAATGACAACTAGCAGTTGTAGTACATAACATGTTCTGACTGTGTATAATTGTGATGCTGTTTGCTGGTGTGAGTATCTTAGATTCATAAGAGACACACATGTAACAAAAAGTGCCTGGGCACATTTGATAATAATTGTGTTAATAACAGAGTAATTGTGCAGTTGTTTCCTCCCTACAAATTACATGGTAGCCATCCTGGAATTACCATTAAAATGGGGGAAGAGAGGTTCTTCACTAGATGCCAGTGAGTGATTAGTTTATAATTACTATATAATGTCATGTTTATTGGTGTCTGGCAAGATAAACTACTGCTCAAAATTTGTATACTATAGGCATTGTCAGAGTTGACAAATGTCCAAGGATATCCATCTCTTCAACAACAGCGACAGAGACCCTAAAATCCATGAATTTGTTATTGGCAGAGAGTGGCTACCTGATGGCACTTGGGAGAACAACATGGCATCCCTCATTAAACAAGCAGTTTACTTGCTGAAGATAAGATCCGGCTCCACAGGCAGAAAGGTAGCTTTGAAGCAGATATCATCTAAAAACCCACTGAACATTCTTGGTACTTTCAGTCTTTTCATGCTGCTGGGTTGCAGGTAACGTAGGGAGTTGCCCATGGGAGGAATACAAGATGCAGGTCCTCATGACTGGGCTTTAAATAATCTGGCAAATAGGCACATGCATCAGTAAGAACTAGACTTAGCAGGAAAAATGTTTCCCAGAAGAATGTTTGATAGCAATAGCTAATTGGCAGGTGAGGGGGATGGGCTTCTTAGAGTCAGTAGAATATATATATAGAAAGAGAGTAGCTAGGTAGGTAGATGAATAGATGGATAGATGATAGGTAGATGGATGGGTGGGTGGATGAATGAATTAGTCTATCAGGATCAGGAGAAAGGCTCTGCTGATGTGCAGCAGCATGACCATATGACTTCTGGGACATTGGGACAACACTCCCAATTTACCATAGAGTTTTTGCTCAAATGCCAGAGTTTTGTCCCAATATCCCAGAAGTCATTATATAACTTCCAGGTTGCATGGGCAGTGATATAGGTAATTTCCCCTTGCCTGCCAGTTGATCTGTAGGTGGATGGTGGGGCCTGGGAGCAGAGGACTTTTGCTTCCACTAGGGGGCTGGTAACCCTAGAATCAGGCCTTATGCATTTTAAGACTATGCAAAGATATATAGCTTGGTATGAGGAAAGGGAGTAAAAACTGGCATATTTTGAAGCAATTATCTGTGAAAATGTGCAGTTTTTACCTGTAGGGGATAGTTTCTATTAGAGATACCAAACAGGCAAATGAATAAGTAGTTGTTCAATTAATCATTGGGTCTTAAGACTGCCCAAGTTATGCATGAGCTTTAAATAAATAGGTAGCTTTTCTCCCAGCTGTTTTAGGGCATGCTGCATTTGTTCAGCAGTCACCAAATAATAATGAAAATTGTCCCTGTTGAGTCTGTATTGCTGTGTGTTGAAGAGGGAGGAGTAAGAAGCAGGAATACAATGAGGAACCAAAGCTATTGCATGCATTGACTTTCAAATGCACAGAAATTGGGGTGGGGGGGGGAGAATCTGTTTCTTAGCACTTTCCCTAGTGGATAACTTTACACATCACTTATGCACATACATTGGCATTTTCAGTAGCACTTTGATAGGGAAATAATGAAAAAAAAATCTACTCCCCTCTTTTTCATTCCAAATTCAACTCAAATTTGATCTTTATTATAGAAATGAATGATGAAATGCAAGAAAGGCAGGGAGATTTCAGCTAATAAAGATGACTGACAAAAATACATTCCTATTAACTTTTCATTGCTGTTTCCTGAAGTCCTCTTTTGCATCAACTTTGCTTGCTGTCTTTTCCTTATATGTATAGTTTATCAAACCTACTGGTCTTGCTGATTTCAGAAGGAAAGGTTGAATTCTAAAGAATCCTGGTATTTAGAATCTTCATGATTCAAAAATCATTGGCCCTTTTTCTGCCTGTATAGAACTCCAGGGGCACAGAACCTGCCTCATTTAACTTCAGTAATCAATACTAGTCTATATAGCAAATATTAAACCACAACAGAAGGCAGTGCCCTCTTTGATACCCAACATGATAGTCATTGTAGAGCCTCTAAATTAGAAACAATTGCCGTATGTCTTCTCTCTTCAAGAACTACCTCCTACCTTAGCCACCCCTTTTAGCCATTATGGATATGCTTATTTTACTCCTCGTTCCCCATTGTTCTTTCTTTTCTCCTTTTGCAACATGCTTGACAGATTTAGGTCAATGTGGGATAAAATACACCACACAGGAGTTTTGTAAGGATAAAATTGAGAAGTATATCAATTACCCTAAGTAGGAGGGTCTGTATTCAGCCAGTGCTGAAACAGCTGCATTTGTTACTGGTGGTATTTCAAATCAAGTTCAAATTTTGATCTTTGAAGTCCTTTGAGGTCTGGGCCCAACATATCTGGGGGATTGCTTATCTCTTTATGCCTCCTGCAAAGCTCTTCACTCTATGGGAACTAATAAACTGGTCATCCCCAGCGCATGTGAAGTATGCCTGACCTCAGCCAGGGCCTGGGCCTTTTCAATCCTGGCTACTAGCTGATGGAATGAGCTCCTGGACAAGCTGAGGGCCATGTTAGAGCTCTTCCACCTGCATTTGGTCGAGGCTAGGGCAGGAAGATCTTTGGGTTCCCCACTATCTTGATGTATGGGAATCTTAGACATTGTACATCTTCCATCCACCTACTTGAAGCATGGGATAAGGAGGTTGCACTGATGAGGAGGTTGCAGAGCCAGAGTTGGCTGTTGGGTAAGAGAATGGTTAAGAATGAAATCTCTGGTGCTGTATTGTATGGTGTTGTGCTTTAAATATGGGGTTTTATGGGGTTTATAGTATTGTAACCTATTGTATTTTGATGTCAAATTGTAAACCGCCAAAAGCAGCAAGTAAGAGAGGGAGGATTGAGGGTTGTATGTATGTATGTATGTATGTATGTATGTATGTATGTACTGATCAGTATGATCATTATGTATGTACTGATCAGATAGCTAGAATGTTGCCTAAGTACATGACAATTCTGGTTTGTTTCAAATGTTAATGTTTAAAATGGTTTTTCCACACTGGAGTCAATATTGCAATCATCTTCATTTTTTCCACCCATGTTAATGAAATTCTATAAAAAATAATGCAGTGGCTTTTTTTTATACATCCACTGCGCGCATATATATATATATATATATATATATATATATATATATATATATATATATATATATATATATATATATATATATATATATATATATATATATATATATATATATATATATATATATATATATATATATATATATATATATATATATATATATATATATATATATATATATATATATATATATATATATATATATATATATATATATATATATATATATATATATATATATATATATATATATATATATATATATATATATATATATATATATATATATATATATATATATATAATATAAAATAAATGAAAAAGCAGCCACATGTTCAGAATGGCTAAATAAGATTTATTTAGCTATGCTATTTATAATCCAATTTTCTTCCCGAGACTCAAGGCAGGCATCTTTTAAGGAGTTGGGGGGGGGGAGAATTGGGACTTGTTAATTTATTTTGAGTGTAAATGAAAACATTTTAACTGTTATTGTGAGCAGCCATGAATTATGTTTTAACAGATAAATAAAAATAAATAGAGGAAATTACATAGTATAAGTGAATTCAGTCAACAGGATGGGACATCCAGTTATGGTTTTTAGGCCCTCGCTGGAGCTGGCGATCCCTCATGCCAGAGCTCCTCTCCCAGTGACAGTCAGTTGGCCAGTGGGGGATTTACAGGCAGAAATAGTAAGCCTAGGTCTGCATCAACAGCAACATAGTGATGTCACTTCTGGTGCACTGGAAGTGATATAATCACATCACTGGCAATGTGAAGATGCTCCGGTATTTGGGCAAAATCTCTATGGTAAAATGACTGTTGTAGTCCCCTCCGCCCCAATATCAGAATGTTCTTGAGCTAGTGGCAATGTGGTGACTGGCCAGTATATCTGCCTCACCCCCATAACTCACTAGTTGCCAGGATTACCTGGCAATCCTACATCTAATAAACAGTGCAATTGGACCAGTTTCACAGATAGCTGAAATAGATTTGATACAAAGCATGAATATTAAAATGACAAGGTAAACAATGTCAAAATGTAATAGGAGGATCATAAAGCAACAGACAATAGGTACTATACACAGTAGTATGATCCAAAACATCTGTCAGAACAATTTCATTACAGTATAGCTCTATTACTTCTGTTAAAAATCCTTCTTGAATATTTCAGTTTTCCATAAACTTGATTTTGTTAGCCAGGCCAGTCCATAAAGTTGGGGTCACAACAGAGATCACACATATACATGCCGAAGTCTTTGGGACATCTGATAAGACGAGCAAAGCTGTTGTACTGGAGCATGGGGGAGAGAGACCATTCTGCAGATATGAAGGCCCAGTAACTGATGTGGGCAGCTATGACAGACCCCTATACACTTTCCTCCTCTGTGGTAACTTTCTCCTCCAAAATGAAATGTTGTTCTCTCATAGAAGGAGTAGTCCTAGGAGAATGATGTCTTCATTATGAAGTGAAGCTCACTGTTATACCCTGTGACTGACAGATCTTTTTGGCTTTACTCAGCCCGGAACTTTTGTGAAAGTTGTAAGAGCCCTCTTGTCTTTAACCTTTGTCAGAAATAGTACTGAAGCTTCTTTAACAACAAACAAATAAAGGATTTTACTTTACAAAGAGGAATAGGGTTGTTCAAATGAAGAATCAAGCTATTCTATATAAATCAGTCAGGATGGAAAAAAATCCAGGGCACAAATAGTGGCCTTCACATATCCCAGGATCCTTTGTCAACATCCCTCACAAGCTGTGGGCCAATAGGTCCATAAATAGACCAGGCAATGAGTGGGAAAGTGATTTTAATAATTAAGTTACCATAAACCCGAAGTAAGCTGAATGATGGAGTAAATAAATTCCGTGAATGCTGCACTGTGTTTCTAAAGTAGTAGAATTGTAAATTCCAAGATAGAATTTGCCCATATATATTCTTTAAAATACTAAAGCTGATTAAATGAAATCATTTTTATAAAATATTTGGTTATCAACATTTATTTCATAAATGTTATGTTTTTAAATGATGTTAAAATTGCATTGAAATATCATGAAATAAATAGAACACTTGCCAATTAGACATAATGAAAAGAAATGGGAAAAGTGTATCTTTAGTCAGATTGTAACCTATTGCTTTCAGTTATAAGAACCTTTAGAACGGAAAGATAATGTATAAATGCAAAAATAAAATCCACACCCCAAATAAATAAGAGGTGGGAGGGATGGCATCCGCCATTGTGCAGGATTGTCTCTGAAGTGGAAGGGGGTGGGGAGGGGGTTGAGCTTGGCACTCTGGTTCTCTTGGCTCTGATGTAAATGACCCATATATTTGTCAATAAAAATATATCACTGTGGCTTCTCTGAACCTTTCTTTTATTTTTAATTGAGGGTTGCTGCTACTAAATACAGAGTAGTGGGCCTTTGTGACATAGGAAACATATACAAATCACTAAAACTATAAAAGTCTGAAACTCTCTTACCCAGGCTTTGTGACTCACTTTGGGGTTGGGAAACATTGATCTGGAGTTGGTTACTACAATGCAGAATAAAGCATTTCTTTGCCATTAGCTAGTCATCCATCATGGCCGAGGGCAGCAGTTTCCAAGCATATTTCACTGCACAGGGAATAGCTCTGTGTTTCAAACCCTTTTCCGGCAAAGAAAAAAAATGGCACCTTGTTTTTGAAATCCCTTGGCTACATCTGAGAACAAGCTGTAGAATATTATTGCACATAATTCAAAGTGAAGGGCTCAGAATGAATATTGCTTACTAATAATTTTTAGCAGTCCATGAAAGGCTCAGCTGCTGTTTTAGTCAGACTATGAAATGCATTAAATGAAAGACCAAATATTTACAGAGATCTAAAAACATTGCTATGAAATATTATCATATTTTAAGTTACAATGTAATTTGATTATTGTATCAGCTGCTATTGCAACATTGGAATTATATCCAGAAGCACAGTTCCAGGTGCTAAATGTGCTTGTGTGCCCCCAAGGAAGGGACCATTGGTGGATGAAGCATGCATGCAACTCTTACTGTGATACCTTTGCTCAGTGCTCAGATCCCACATAACTTTCTTGTGACAGTTGCAACAAAATGTAGACCATTTTGAGTCAGAGCAACCACATGTCATCACAATAGTTTGATTATTTCAGCCTTGTTTCCCTAAAGACAATTGACAAAGTACTTGAGGTGGCCTTCACATTGTTTAAATCCTTGTCATCTTAGCTGGTGACTGAAATAATACATGCATTATTTTATGAAGTCAGGATTGTAGCCTGGGTGAGCCCGATCGTTGCACTTCTTTACCTGGAATGCCAATTCTCACAACTGAAGATTTGCTGGAAATTGAAGTTGTGTCATGTCAACTGTTCAATTCAACAACTGAAATCTCCTGGTTAGAATATGAAAACCCTGCTTAACACTCCCCTCCCCCTGCTTAAGTGGGTATTTTTGGGGACCCCCCCCTGTTTAGGTACAACATGCAAACATGGCAGGATGCTTTAAGGGAAAAAGAAATTGCATGGGGAAAGTATTATTTTAAAAAGACGTTCATTGCAAGCAGGTAAAAACTTTTGATTCTTGCTAGAACCCTCTAGAAATTCACCTCATCACTCCTGATTCTCCACCTCCCACCCTGTGGCTCACGTGACCTACTGAGGAGCCAATTATCTCATTCCTTATGAAGATGAGAAGAGGACTGTAGGTTGAGAAGCCGGATTAACCATAGCTGCTGTGATCCATGTAAAAGGAGAAGTGTGGATGGCATGTTGAATACTGCCTATAGCAGAAAGTGGTGTATATTTGAGAAAGGAGTATAATACGAGCTTCCTAAAGCAGTCTATTCATTGACACAGATGAAAGACATAAAACAAACAACATTACAAATTCAAAACTTTCTACCTTAATCCCATGTGTACAACCTTAGCAGTCAGATCAGGGGGGTGATGACATGCACAACATCAATTGTAAGAACAGAAGCCATTTCCCACAGCTAGAGATATATGCATAGAAGTCTGTTTCCATCAACCAATGACCCCCTAGCACTTTGAGAGATGAGAAAATTGGCCCAACACGACATAAATAGAGGCCTCGCTGTCAGCTGAATAGCCATCACCACATATCCATTTAGCAATAAAATAATACCAAAGGTGTTCATAAAAGAAAATGATCAGTAAGGCATGCCACAACATGCTTTTCTCCTGTAGTGATGAGAACTGTACAGCAAGGTATAAGACAGAGGGTAACAAAGTAATAACAGACTCAAGCAGTGAATACAATGATACTGACACTGATGTTCAATCTAAATCAGGAAGGTTATGGCGAACTAGTTTGCATTGTAGTAAATTACTTAGCAGTAATATGCCCATTTAGAAGCAGTACACAAAACAATGCTCTACATGAATGGTTCTGTGTCAAGATAATAAGAACCATTTGGGCAGTATGGAGCTAAAGGTGTACGTGAGAGAAAGAAACAGTAATGACAAAGGTGGGAAAAAGAGGTTTGCATTAGGGGTGATCTAGCATTTACTGATAGTTGGCTTGTAATAGCATCCACTAACTTGCCAACTTTTAACTCGCAAAACTTAGCCTCATGGACAGAATCTGCACAAGTAGGGCAGTGCCAGGACAGAGTCCAGAGAGATTTGGTCTGCAGGGGTCAAAGTGCAATTTAAAATTAGAGAATAAGGTAACTGAATGCCTTCATTGATATATTTTCAAAGCACTTTATGCTGTTTTATTTCCAAAATTCAAAGCAAGTGAATTACAATAAAAATAGTAATATAGCAATAAAAATACAACCGTTGCAAAGAATCGGAAACGTTTAACAGCTCCTGACTGAGGGGAGGGAGGTGTTTCCAAGAGCAATGCAAGGGAGTCTGAGGGCAGGGGGGGAAGGGGGGGAGCTTTCCCCTTCTGCCAAACAGCTGGCTGACAGGGAGGCCACAGAAAAGCCACTTCTCACTTAAAATGCTGCTCTAGACACAGCCAAGCCATGTGTATTTCTTCTTCGCAACTCTCTGCAGATTTGAGGCCTACTGCACAGCATTATTCTGCAGACGAAACTGGATGCTGTTGTGGAGGTTCTTTTGTCTCCTGTTTCATCTGCACAACAACCCTGTGCAGTAGGCCTCAAGTCTTTCAATTCAACAACAACCTGTGTGGGAGGCCTTAAATGCTTCTTCTCCACCACAACCCTGTCCAATGTAGCCCTTTCTGCCTGGTTGATCTTTATACCCTGAAGATGAGCTGTAATTCCAGGAGCTCTCCAGGCCCCACTTGGAAGTTGGCTACCCCTGGTTTGGAAATATTCCTGGAGGTGGGACTTCAAAATCATACAATGCCTCAGAGTCCAACCTTCAAAGGAGCCATTTTTGCCTGCAGAGCTGATCATTATAATCTAGAGATGAGCAGCCATCTAGATACTATGGTAGAGGCTTGCAGACTGCAGTTGGGAGGAGGGGAGTTGTGCAGATGTGTCCCTCCTGAGCTATGGGCTATGGCCAACCCTTACCAGCAACTGTTTGTATTCTGGGGTGCAGACAGACAGACAGACCAGCATCAGTCCTGTGAGTCTGGAAAGTGCAGGAAGATCTAAATAAATATGTACAGCCTGAAACTGTAAATAGTGAACAAGTAAATGGCTGGAGAGACATGTGAACTGAGGTGCCTTTTTTAAATAAAAAAGGCCTGGCAAATAAAAAACAGTATAAGGTCAAGACTGCTGTTCACAGAGAGACCTCCTCTTAGGGTTGCCAGCTTCCACGTGAGGCTCTCTACCTCACTTCCATCACAGGGAGTCTGCTATGGGGAGGGAAACTGCTTTGATACACCTGAGGCCTGCTGGGTCACTGCAGTCCATTCCCAGTTCTCTCAGACCTCTCACAGCTGCACTTCCCTCATAGGTTGTGGGGAGATGAAAGGAAAAGGTAGTTATAAACCGCTTTGAGACTCCTTTGGGTAGTAAACAACAGGGTACAAAAAATCCAGTTCTTCTTCTTCTAAGGAGCAAACATGAAAGAAGCATGTGAGCATATAACATTTTATCAACAGTGAAAAAATGGAGACAGAAGGAGCAGGGTGGACATCTGTGTACTGTGACTACCCCATGTGTATTAGGGCAGGAGATATTTCGGTGTCTGTGGTCTAATTCACACAAGAATGGAAATGACGCAGAACGGGGAGGAATTACAGTATTTGCTGGCGTATAAGACTACTTTCCCCCCCTGAAAAACATGCCTCCAAGTGGGGGGGGGTCGTCCTATACGCCGGGTACACTTCAGTTGGGATAGACATAGCTGCCCATAGTGGCCTCCCGATACCCACCCACCTCATTCTACATACCATCCAGTATCGCACGGTATCCAGCGCGGCTGCGGCGGGTCATCAGCATGGCTGAGGCGAGCATCAGCAGCGAGACAGGGGTGCCAGCCTTTTCGGCATGACCAGCCTGTTCTGCTCGGTGGGAAGCAGTGGCGCTCCGATCTGCCCCTTGTCTACACATAGTTTGCACATGTGCACTTGCGCATTAGTGCCAGTCTCAGGGAGATGCAGGGGCGGGGCGGAGGCGCTGCGGTCGCGTTGCAGCCGTACAATGGTGACAATGACAGGTACTGTAATGTAATGTAACAAACTCTATATTTTGAGTGGAAATGTTGGGGGGCCATCTTATATGCCCAGCTGTTTTATACGCTGGCAAATATGGTACTTGCCATGTAATCTCCCCCAAAAAAGAGTGTCCAGTCTGATTTTTCCTTCACATATCTGAAGAAATGGCTCTGAAAAGCTCATCTGTAACCACTATGCCTCAATTCCCAAAGATCAGTCCTCTCCCACAATCAACGAACATTCCAAACCACAGGTTCTTGACACCTATCTCTCCACACACATGCCCTCATTTGTCACCACGCCACCACAACCTCCCACACAACACACATGACAACCCCATGCCCTTGCAGACTGGACAACTCCTCCCCTTCCTCTTCCCACTGCCAAGCTCTAGTGCCCGTTATATTCCTGGATACAACAGGCTTTTCACTTAGTACAGTCATAACAGGAGAACAATAACATCATGGAACAACCTTGGTGAGAATGTCCATTTTAACTGTAATATACTGATGGCCCCATGGGATGGATATGTCAGTGTCTCAGGGCTCAGGGCTCAACCAAAAGCCTCGTGGAGAAGCTCCCTTTTGCAGGCCCTGTGGATTGTGCAGGGGATTGGACTAGATGACTCAGGAGTTCCCTTCTATAATTCTATGAATCAATAAATTAGGTCCCTATTTCTCTGTTTCTCCATTCAAAACCAAAGCACTGGCAGCTGAAATGTTACAGAAAGTTCATTATATGCAAAGGCTCAGAAACTAGCAAGAATGTAGTTGCCTCTTTGTGATAACTTTACAAGGGTACTGATTAGGAATGCCAGCCTTCAGATGGGCCTGGGGATCCCCTGGAATTATAGCTCATCTCCAGACTAAAGACATCAGTTTCCCTGGAGAGATCAGTTCTCTGGAAAAAAATGACTGATTTGAAGGGTGGACTCCATAGCATTATACTCCACTGAGTTTTCTCCCCAAATCCCACCCAGTCCTGGCTCTATGCCCAAAGTTTTCAGGTATTTCCCAACCCAGAGCTGGCAATCCTAGCACTGATGCAGCTTGAAAACAGAAAAGGGCCTTTGTGTATGTGTTAGTGTTAAAAAACACAAAAAAAACCTACCTTCAGGTAAAGGGAAAACCATTTTAACATACTGGTTAGCATGGAATAAGGAGACAGAATTTAGGTATCCCTGCTTCCAAGTGGGACATGAGGATCCCCTGGTATTACAGCTCATTTCCAGAGTTCAGTTATCAGTTCCACTGGAGAAAATGGATGCTTTTGAGGGCAGCCCACTCTGGCTTGGAAAATATCTGGAGACTTTGAGGGTGGAGCTGGAAGTGGGCAGGATTTTGTGTGTGGGGAGGGACCTCAATGGAGTATAATGTTATGGAGTCCACCTTCCAAAGCAGCCATTTTCTCCAGGGGAACTGATCTCTATCGCCTAGAGATGGGTTGTAAAACTGGGGGATCCCCATGTCCCATCTGGGGACTGGCATCCCTATGTACTCCATAGATGTTCCTGTCCTCTCCAGGCTCCTTCCCCAAATCTCCAGGAGTTTCCCAACCATAGGTAAGTGACATATATTTGCTTTTGATATGGTGCTTTTATTAAAGGTTTTGATCTGCTTGGCCATGTCTAAAGTAAGACTTTCCTTTTAACACAAATGCTAATTTGCAGCTTCTTCCCCCCCCCCCTTTCTCCCTTGTTTATTTTATACATTGGCAATTCCTAATATAGGTTGTTTTGTAACACAGCGCTTTAAGAACACTCTGTTTAAAAAGATGTATTGCATTTTGGTTTTCTGCAATAAATGCCATCAAACAAACCATCCCAGACCTACCTTGCAAAGAAGCAGTGAAGCATACACAAAGGAAAGGGCTGCTTGGCAGCATCGTTTTGATTTTACTGTAATTCACAGCTATAATCAGAAAGAACTCATTAGATGAATAGTTAATATTTATTTTTTCTGAATAGGTGGACTTAGGTAAGGCAGATGAAAAGAAAATCTGCTCTCAGCCAGCAAATCACTTTTATATTAGCAAAACCAAAATCTTCTCCGCAAATGTATGTAAATCACTAACTTTCAGGGTACCCAAGGGAATGTGCTTCATGCTATAACTTAAATACTAATGAAATCAACTGAAAATGATAGTCATTAGTCAGCGGCGCCTTGATAGGGTTCCCTGTGGACTGATATAAATTCACCATTAGAAATGGATTCCTTCCTGGTCCACAGTGAGCATTTAATCCTTCTGCAAAGTATATTCACATTTAATGTTTAATTTGTACTTTTTTTTTTAGAATCACAGGCTCCATAAATTTTCATGTCTGCAGTGCTCTTTTTTGAACCTTTTAAAAAAGACGATGTTCCTTCATTTCCTGTGTACATATTTCTGAGTCTCTGGATTGCAAAGTGATCCAATAATGACCATAATAATTTGAAGGCAACTGATTTGTATCTATCTCAAATTAGTATTTCCCCCTGCAATCCAAACATATCATTTTTAAACCACTTGGGGAACAGTATACATATTTGGTTAAGGGCTAAGTGGGCAGAGAGTGGGCGTGACCAGACTGGCCACCCCACTTCCACCCATCAAGCCGGCCAGGGGCTCTCTGCCGCCATTGTCGGCATTTTGCCCCAGACGCTCCCCAGGACACATGTAAGTTCCCTGGAGTGGGGGGAGGGAGGGGGTTCCTTTCCCTGTGGGCCCGTGGGAAGTCACGGCATCACCAGGGAGGAGGGGGCCGGGGTTGGTTTCACTGCGGCCCAGAGCACACCTGCAGCCTCCATGAGCTGCTGGGTGTGCTCGGTGCTTGGGGAGGGGCAGTGAGGGGGGCCCTTTCAAAGTTTGTTCTGATGAACGGGCTTTGAATCCAGTGAGTGAATAAAACCGATTATACATTTAAGGTGTTGTAGCACAAATGAAGTCTTCTCTCCTGCATCTCTTTCACTAGGGGTGGGGGATCCGCGGCTGGCTGCTTCTTCCAAGATGCAAGAGGGACATCTAGCACCTGACAGAGGCATTGCGCTTTCACGTTTATTGCCAGCTCTGGGTGGAATTCGGGCTGCTGCTGGCTATGAGCAAGCCCCCAAGGGCAACAAGGGACTTCCAACTCCCCCCCCCAAACCTTCACTAGAGATGGATGGGGGAGGCAAGAAGAAGTAGGTAGGAGACCCCTGGCTGCTGAAGGGGAGGAAGGGGAAAGGCACCTCTAAGCATACCTGCCCCCCCCACAATAGGATGCCCCACAAGGTCCTGTGCCCCCAGGGTAATTTCCCCTTCCCATGCATACCTCTTTGCAGACCCCCTTTCCAGTCATTTTGCTATGGTGCCATGGTGGGGAGCTGAAAGGTAGGGGGGAGCCAGCCTTTCCTACCTTCCTCCCTTCCCTTCCATTCCCTTCCTTTCACTACTGAACACTGCAGTATGGCATACCTCTGTGTAGTTACATATGCTTCCTAACTGGAATGGTCTACGCGGCTTCACAGAGATAGCAACCTCAGCCCTTCCCTCCAGTCACTTCTCTTACTGGTGGAAGGGCGTCAACGAGGAAGTACAGAGCACTCTCCCCTCCTCTTGGTGCAGAGGGCAGTGCTGGGGAGATGTCGGTGGAATGTTCCCTGCCTGCCCAGCAGACAGTTGAACTCTTGCTGTCTTCCCTTTTCTCTGACCCTCTCTCCTCCCACTCTTGCTTCAGTGCTTGCTTTGTTTACATTGCAGATTGCTGGTGACTGGGGGCCATTCCACACTCGTTCAAAATTGCACAATGGTTGCAAATTGAAATCACTACTGTTTTGCTGTTATGCATAACGTCGTTGACAATCTGCAACATTCCTGAAACCGATCCGCAAAAAGCGCTTCGTTGTAGCACTTTCAGGGAAATCCCAAAAAGTGGATTCACCCTCCGGAAAGCGCTACACTCTTGCAACCAATCTGCAACACTAGTGGGAAAGTTCTGTACGTTACCATTGTTGCGGTTTCTGCAAAGTCCCTCCCCCTAGCTCTCTCCTCTGATCTTCCAGCGAAGCGATCACCTTTTTTTTCCTCGGAGCAAGCAGAGATCAATACACCGGTGAGCCTTCGTTTACCCAGCAAGGCTTCCCTGGCTGCAGTCCCTCCCCAGAGCTGTTTTAAGTCACCAAGCACCAAGCAACACACAGCCCCGTTTGCTGGTTTATTTTCCTTTTATTTTTCACTCTATTTTTGGCTGAAAATTGCGCCCGTGCAGGGGGGGCGGTATTTTTTTTTCACTCGGGGGGAGCGTGGCAACGATGAAATGGCAGCTCAAACACCACCTGCTAGCTAGATGGGTCTCTCTGTTGCAACGAATCAACACAGATTTGTTGCAACGTGTTTTTTTAAAACCTTCCTTAAAGGGAAAGGGGATTTTGGGGAGCATGATAACGGCCACCCATTGGCTGCTTGACGGCCAGGGGCAGGACAAAGCTCGGCAATATCGCTTCCTGCCTAGCGATTTTTGCCGAGACCGGAAACCTGTGGGAAACTATAGAAACGCAACTGGATTCCACTACAAAGGCAGGTATGCATAACGACGAATTCCACTATTAAAAATGGCGTTTTTTTGTTCCGCAACCAATTTGCTACATAGATATTGGTGCGGACTGGCCCTGGGTTTTGTCTAGATTTTACTGGCTGGCTAGGAGGTGTTACTGCTGCTAGAGGCTGACTCCTCCATCCTCTATCAATAGTCGCTTCTGATAATATCACTTATGTTAACCATGTAGTGCCCAAAACAAAGGGAGGGGATGGGGAACAGAAGATTCTAGCCACTGTTTCCATTATTATCAATGAGAATGAGACAGCTGAGAGTTGGCTGAAACACTAATGTAGGGTGTTCTAATTGTATGGTTCTTTAAGAGAAACCCACATATTATAGAAAGGACATAATTTCCCATAACTTTCTTATCCATAGTACATCAAGCCTGCCCAAGAAATGATTGCAAGCTCTAAACTACTTTTCCCCTATTTTCCTTCTTCTTTTCTGAGGCAAGAAAAGTGAAATGACTATCAAATGTTCTGATGGTAAGTGAGAATAGCTTCTTCTGAAGGCTCCTACAGAGCTGTCTATGAGTGCATTGCATTGCATGTGAACAGCACAGGGGAAAAGGTAGAAGGAAGAGCTTGATCCTTTCAAGTGTTTTAATAACACAAGTTTCACAGACAATCAACATTGCTTATGGATATCCAGGGTATCTTATGCACAGTAGATATTTAAATCCCTCGATATTAGCTCCTCTTTAAAAATCCATTCTAAATGCTCTGACCAGGGTTCATTCTGCACATACCAGATAATGCACTTTCAATGAACTTTAGAAGTAGAAGTAGATTTTCCTGTTCTACACAGGAAAATCCAGCTACAAAAGAACATTGAAATTACTTTATCAAATGTGTGCGGAATGGGCCCTGGATAACTCAGGTTAGTCCAACCTCATCAGATCTCGGAAATGAAGCAGGGTTGGCCCTGGTTAGTACTTGGGTGGGAAACCACTAAAGAATACCAGAGTCACTCTGCAGAGGCAGGCAATGGCAAACCATTTCTGAATTCTCTTGCCTTGAAAACTCTATCAGATTGCCAAAGACTGGCTGCAACTTGATGGAAAAAAAACCCTCTCCTCTTTACAAATCAATTCTAATTACAGCTAAATTCAACAGATTGATTTTCATAAGGAAATTACGGATGATCAACAGTGGGTGTACTTTGAGAAAAAGTGTTATATGCTATATCAATAAATCATTCAAACAGAGTTAGATGGTGCATATTTTGATAGCTGCTTCTGATTTTAACATCTGGGTATCCACACAACTGCAACCATGAGAACCATCAGAGGAATTCTTTTCAGGCTGGAGGAAGATTCAGACTTGACTGAGTGGCTTGGTAGAGGGAAGCCATTCATTTTCTTTCTTTCTTTCTCTTTCACAGAAATATACAATGCCAGATTATATTAGCCTTCCTGTGACCATTACATGAATTAATTTCCTATGTGAATGTGTAGCATTCAATTGAGGATTATCTGTTTTGGACATTTCACTAAATACACTCTATCATGAGAGAAATGAATGCCTGATGCGAACAAAATGTGGTGGTGGGGGGGTGTCCCTGTTTGTATGCAGGTAAGAGCTACCTTTCAAAGATATGGTGAAAACATTCTCAGCTGCCACAGACTGACTGAAGAATGGTCAGTAATATGCATCTAGGAGCTGGACTTTCTGCCTTCCTCTCTGCTTTTGGGTCAATCAGCTGTTTATGCCTTGCTTTTCAAATGCCTCAGGACAGTGCCAGAAATGTTATCGGGTACCTGTTGGGTGCTGCACAAAAAGGAACTTTGATCACAGTGAAATAATGGAAATGACTAATAATCTATATCACACAAATTGTGCAAAAATCTTTTTATCCTTCTGGTCCTTCCCAATAAGCTTACAAAATATGTGTGATTTAGAAACTGGTGTATGTCTTATCCAACCAACATTCTTAGGAAAACGTTGCTGGAGTGGCTGCAAGAACCAGTGTAAGGACCAGTTCCTAGTATTGCCAAATTTAGCCAGTTCTAAAGTTTCATGCTGCCCACTAGCTGCAGTCTGCTAAATTAGGACCTTCTCTGAGACAGTGAGATACCTGAAAATCCTGGCAACAGAACAGAATGGAAACAACCCTAAGAAGGTCTACTTAAAAGGATATCCTGTTTAATTTACTTTACTCTCAAGGAAGTGTTTTTAGGACTGCAGCTTTTAACTCTCTTATTAGACATGAGAAATTAAGTCTATAATAATACTGACCTGCCTTATAGAGTTGTATGGATTATTGCTGTACTAGAACTAAAGCCCATTTTATCCCTGAATAAAATGGGCGCTAGTGACCGGTGGCCGGGGAAGCCTTCGCTGACTTCCCTAAGTAGTAAGTGCTGAAGGGCTATATCCCCCCTCCCCCCACATACACACAAACATCCAGATAGTTGGAAGTTCATGGTGGAAGAGCTGTTGTCTAATTTCTAAAAGTAGCTAGCACTGAACTATAATGCCAACATTTTACCTCTCCATGTCTTGACTGTCCAAATTTGGAACATCTATATTTTAAGGCTTTTAAGATTTGTGATGTTACTGTTCAAATAACAAGGCACAGGGCCCATAGATATATCACTGTGAAGCACTGAAGGCCAACATAAATGTGATGGCAAACTTGTGTCCAATAGGAGAACATTGCCACCCTCCCTCTACACTTTTTCAAGCACCAAACAAATACAGAGTGGAAAGTAAAAGTGGCCCTGGAACAAGCCAAGAGTGTTCCTTGTGGTGCTATAAAGTCAGTTCCCCGGGGGTCACTAAACTCAATCGTGCAAATAATGACAATTAGCACACTCGTTGCTCCCTCCTGAAACCTGGCAGTAGTGTGGAGCTGACAGTTGGTGAACTGATACCAGTTACCTTTTCTATTGAATGTCTAAGCTGGATAGTCTCTAGAACTCTAGCAGAGTTAGAAGAGCTTGGTTATACTTGCCCTTGGCTACCAGTGGTCCTCTAGATCAGGGGAAGTCAACTTGTGGTCCTCCAGATGTCCATGGACTACAATTCCCATGAGCATTTGCTGGCAGGGACTCATGGGAATTGTAGTCCATTGACATCTGGAGGACCACAGGTAGACTACCCCTGCTCTAGATAGGATTACGAGAACCCCTGGTGGAGTAGGAGTTCCCTGCTGCCAGACCCTCCACCCCCCCCCCCAGCCACAGATCAACTGGCTGATGGGCTAGCCTACCAGGAAAAAAAATAAGACCTAGGACATGTTGCTGGTATTACACAGGAAGTGACATCATCACACCAGTGGCATCCAGGTGATGCTCTGGTAATTGGGCAAAAATTCTGTGATAGAAGCTATTGTTATAATACAGTTTTTGCCCAAATACTAGAATGTCACAGTGAAATGACATCACTTCTGGGGTAGGTCCCATGACATGGTCTGGACCTTCATATTTCTCATGCCCATCTCAATTTCCAGGATGGACCTGGAAACCCAACCTCTACAGCAGTGGCCCTTTGTGAAATTTGCCTGTAAGCTAAATTGCCAGTCCAACCCTGAGCACTACTGGCCAATAATGTTTTGATCTTCAGATTTCATGCCAGAAAGATTTCTTAAGTGAGAGGAAAGACACAGCTAACCTCCTGTGCTTAGATCAAGATGGGTAGCTATGTCAGTCTGCTTAGCTTTATCTGAAGCTCATTCCCTGCCACAAATTTTATCATTTTTATGTATTTATCTTTACATTTATATCCCACCGCACTCACTAATGTGGCTTGTGGTGGGTAACAGTAGTCGACCTACAGTAGTCGACCGCGGGCGCCACGGACTAAATAAAAGGCTAAGGGGTTCTAGGACGGGATGTGTCTGTGATGAGGAAGGGTCCGGACTGGACCTTTCCTGCGGACAGACAATCAGAGGGACAAATCGGCAGGCGCGCAGCGCCTGCCAATCGGTCCCTCTGATTCCCAGCCCCAGGAACTGCAAGCCGTGTGCAGCGCGACTCGCTGTTGCTCCCTTTGCCACCGCCCTGGGTGGCTGAGTAGAGGCCCAGGATGAGAGCCCCGGCTGGCGGCAGGAGCAGCAGCAGTGGCGGCAGGAGCCAGCGGGCTGGCGCCAGGGCCAGCGCCGCCCGCACCATTATGAGCCGCGGACCGAGCGGGGATGCCTCCCCGGCGGAGGAGCGCACCGGCGAGGCGACGGAGCCCGCTGCGTCACGCCGCTGCCCAAAGGAGCCCCGGCAGCTCCTTGCCCGGCGGACCAAGGAGTGACGGCGGCAGGCCCACGCTCGGAGCCGGAGCCGCAGCTGCGCTCGCACATCGAGCCGCCAGTGCCGATCGTCCTTCACCAGCGATTATGGACCTGCGCTTGGAGGCGGCGGCGGCGGCCCCATGCTTGGAGCCGGAGCTGCGCCCGACCGAGGAGCCGCTAGCACCGAGGAGCCGCTAGCCTACGACAATTCCGCGGCTGCCAGAAGCCTCAAGATCGCTGCTGCTGGTGGGGGGGCCCTCCACCTTCTCGCCGCCCCTGGGAGAAAACAAACACACCGTGCCTTTGCCAACTCTCTGGTCCCAGGAAGTACGTCCATCCTTTTCACTTTACAATGCTGACAAGTGTATTCTGTTCCTGTGCTGGTACAGTTAAGAGACTCTGCACATGCTGCAGGCCTCAGAAATACATCAGAGTATCTGGTTATGGAATACAACTCATTGTGGAGAGAAACAACCTGCCAGGGCCTCCCTACAGGGAAAGGCTAGCACCCATTGTATTTAGACATACAATGGGCTTTGCCTCTAGTATCCCTATAATTCACCCCCTGGGCAACGATTAGACTTTAAAGTGCTACTGGGTTCTTGCTCTTTCCTGTGCTTAGAACCAGTGATCTTATGTCCACTTAATAACATCTCTTTCTGTATTAGTTCTGTTTTAAAAATTCAATGCAAAGACCCATTTCATCATTATGGCCCTTTCTGTGTGATTAAGTGACAATAGTTATTTCCAACCTGTAATTAGGACATGCAAAAACCTTAACGTTAAACGTTAAACCGAATTTTAATAGAGTCAGCATCATCAGAAGAAAGATTTTATTTTATGGATTACTTTCATCCTAATCTGAGCCTCAAGCATAAACTGGAATCTTTGTTAGGAAGCAGTGAAACAATGACAGGACCTTGCCGAGCAGGACCCAAATTTGTGTTAGACTAATTTCTTTCAGTGGCTTCAATTAGTTATTGAACACTATTGAAGAACAGGAGAAAATCTGATGTACAAGATTTACTTAGCTAATCAACATTCCATTCATCTTAAATTGGCTGCAATAATTTGATTATCTTTATTTGATGTATTTTTAGATGAACTTTTCCCCAAAATAATCTGAAAACCTTAATTTTAAGTATGACAGTCTCTCTCATACAGAAAAAACCTGGTTCTCATGCTTATTTTCTGTTCACGCTAGACCAGAGGGATGTCAAATACTATCAGGTATTAAATTAAGCAAGGACATTTTCAGTGGAATTGATTTTTTGAGTCTTTGGAATCCTTGAAATCACTCAAAGTCCTTGTAGCTTTACAGGTACCCCATTAATCTTTATAGGGGCCTATTGACATTGCTGGTTGCCACTTTCCTACTCTGCTTTCAGGGTAGATATGAACAGACTGCCGAGGAGCAGGGGGATTCAATTTTCATTCAGCAGGATCCACATTTAGCTCTTTAAACTGAACAGAAAATGATATTGAAAGGATTTGTAAAGACAGAGGTGTAAATTACAACAAGGGTTAGTCCCTGATAAAAGCCAATGCCGGAGATGATTTTGTAAGCGAATTACCTCTGCTTTCCTGTAAGAGCAACCTGAAACATAATAAAGATTTGTTTCAGAACAGGATGAGCTGTTTTCACTGCACTGTTATTATGTCATCTGAATCTATACCTTCAACAGCATGTGCAGAGGGGAACAATTTAGAGTAAGGATTGCCAGTACAAAAATGAACACGGTGGCTTATATGATGATGTATATAATACAATAATATAATATTGATCGGAATAGAAAGGTCTAATTTTTATAGGTTTGGCTTAATCCTGCATTTGTGGATGGCAGGGGAACCCCACAGAGGCTGATGCCCAACCACCTGCCACCTCTCTTGAGTTCAACAACCTATGAGGCCTAGGGATCCAGGTGCCCTCGTTGGTGGATCCTGGGCTGCAGCCTGCAGATGCAATGGGCTGCCTTGTGTTCAGCTGGACACATGAGGGGTGGATCCTTTCTCCATGCTGGGCCACACTCAGTGAACGATAAAGCTGTGGCCAATGACAAAAGAGAATATGGTTGCCCATGACCTTATTGAGGTATGGGAAATGTCCCACTAAAAAACAAAAAAGTGCATATCAAAAAGAGAAATTACTTATTTGAATAAATGGTGATAGTGGCTAAAATTGTCATATATTTCTATTTCTTCTTAAAATAGAAAAAAATGTCTTAAAAATGGCCCCACACCTTAAATACCTGAGACAATATACATCAAATGACTCATACTGGGCTGCATCCCTAAAGATGTAGCTGAGAAGTAAAACTCACTCATAGTGGGGACGTGTGCAGCTGAAAGCTCTACACAAACTCACGCAGGGTCATCACACCTGTTCTAGTGGTACAAAACCTTTGTTCAAGGGTCCAAAGGTGGTCCAGAAGCCTGCTTATCGCAGCAGCGGCAGTCTATTCAAGAATATGGATGCAGTCTGAGTAAAATCTTTCTTAGAAAAAGAACTGCCAGCAATCATTTTTGGAACAACATGTTTTAAACACCCCAGGAACCCACAAACAAAGGAAAAATATTACAAAAATGGTTAACTGCTGTTCTAAGATCTTCTGCTTGTCAGGAAACGAAGGAGGGAATTGATTGGAAAAGCTGTGCATTAAATTGCCTGAAAAAGACAAAAACTGCTATCTGAAATATTTTATTCTCTGAGCCCAGCTGCAGTATAACCAGTAGCCCCAGGGTGCAGATGGATTAGGCAAAAGAAAGACCATCCTGCTTCCATGGAACATTTGCAGACTATGGGTTACATATCTTTAGCTTTCCACAAGCAAAGGGACCAAGTCTAACATTTTACTAATGGCTGCTTTGCATATTAACAAAGGAGGTGGTCATACTTCCCCCCCTCTCCGTGTTGCTGCAACGTGGTGCAACTTGAAGGCCTGCCTTGAAATCAGCACCACCTATATTAAACGAATCCAATTAAGTCTACAGTTTTGTCTGTTTTTCATTTTAAGGCAATCACTGGAGATATTGGGCTATGTAAGATGCTTTAAAACATTTTGACCTCCCCCTCTCCCACACACACCATTTGACTGAAGTCTAATGACGACTCGCAGAGAACTCGAAAGACTGCAAACTCTGCTGGGATACCGATTGTTTTGGGATATTTGGACAGGTTATAATAAAATGTCATTCGTTTCAGGATGTTTTTTTTTTTGTGGACAAACATGGGTACTTGCAAGTTGCAACCTTGATCTATTCCAGCACATTGGATAACAAGGAACACACAGAACATGAAAAAGTTTGCACACAAAAACGTGCCTCATTTCTGTACAGACTCTGGGAGGATGTACATAAGCAAATGTGCCCAGAAATCTCATACCTGGTTCTCTTGGAAATGAAAAATGTTGTGTCATAATCAGCGGCATTTGCTAAAAAGAAGGTTGACAAGTATGTAAATGTGTGGTGAGAATTAGTAAATTCCACAGAGCTTTGAGCTCCTGTCCCACCTTTATCCTAGTTCTCACACCAGTCAGCTAAAGACCAGCTGACAGCTGCACAAAATGGTGTTGGCCACATTTTCTCATCCTGGTGCCAAATACTGACCCTGTTATACACAATTAGCAAGGAGGAAAGAAAATCCAGGCAGACTCTCTTGTGAGCACTGACATGTAGATTGAACTATAATCACTGAGTTGCCCCAAACAAGAGCACTTTACTTATTGCAAAAAAAAAAAAAGGAAAGGAAAATCCACTTGCCTTAAAAGAAGAATATACTGTTCATGTGAAATACATGAAATTAAATCCAGGCCATCAGATAAAAAGACATGATTAATATCCTCTTTGAAGTAATTTATGATAGGTGCAGTGACTTTGCCATACTTTATTTGGATTTCTAACCTGTAAAAATTGTGATTAAGCTGCTGAATTACTTCTCCAAGTTTTAGCCCCTGAATTATATTTGTCGACAAAGATCACTTTATTCCCTCCAAAAGGAATCTCACACATATGTAGCAAAAATAATAGAAAAAATTCACAAAATAGACCAACTCTTGTACAATCTCCCCCTTTTTTTAATGAAACAATTTCCAAAAGAGCAACTATAAATCTTTTCTTCCATATGCTGTATACAGTGTGCCTAACTCTCACTTAGCCAGTGGGGATAGGGAATACATACAAAAAAAGGATATTTAATCACAATATATTAGCTTATCCTCTTTTTTGTTCTAAACTAAGACAATAATCCTTATCCATCCATCCATTCAACCATGGGTTCCTATATATATTTGGGAAACTGACCAGGGGGTGGAGTGTGTCCGGCCCCTGGACAGTGTATAGACTCGAATACAGCCCAATCAGGGTGTGGCCAGCTTCTATGCAGACCACTCTTGCATGAGCTGCCAGCCGTGGCAACAAGGAGGCGTCAGCAGCAAAGGAAGTGGCAGCAGCAGGAAGGAGATGCCTGCAGTGGCAACCAGGAGGTGGTGGCAGCAGAGGAGGTGGCAGCGCCAGGGGAAAGGAGGCAGCATAGAGAACAGGGCAGAAGCTGCAGTGGTGAGAGGGCACTGGTGGAGAAGGTGCTGCTGGTGCGAAGGAGGCTGTGTCAGCAAAAAGGTGCCACCACTGAAAAGGAGGCTGTGGCATCGAGGAGGCTGTGGCAGCCAGAAGGAGGTGGCACCAGAAATGAGCCACTGGCGACAACAAGGCGGCGTTGGTGACAGTGAGGCCGCAGTCAAGCCCCTGCACCATAGAACACCAGGAGGGCACAGCTCTGCTGCCATCAGGTGTCAGCAGTTTAGGGCAACAAAAGGAGCCCAAACCGCCGGTACAGCCCCACATCCCCTTGATTTGCTGCCTGGGCAGGGGCCTATGGCCAAGTGTCTGGGAGCCCTCTTCACGTGTCCACAGGCCTGCCTCCCCCCCCACTTTTCTCACACTAGGGCTCACTGCATTTTTGCATGCAGCAGGCTTTACAACTAGTATAATTAATTGTGTTGCACGGGATCACACACCACAAAGAACTCTTTGGCAAAAATTCAGCCACATCTTTTATTGTCATGCAAATGAATGTGGGTACTGCAGGAGCCAGTTGACTTCAAAATAAGGAGTGGGTGAGTGGGAAGCAATTCAGAGATCCAAGGCAGAAGAGGGTGAGGGTAATTATGCACCCCAATTTAAAGGACCATGTGTCCCATTCCTTCAGCCCACCTCTCATCCTGCATTCTAATAATGACCAGCAGAGCACGTGGGACCAATAGGACACTGACTCCACCAGCACTAACAGGCTGCACACCATCCCTTTCTGGTCCAGTGTCTCCTGCTACCACAATCAGCGGACTTTGGTGAGTGTTGGTCATGTTTATGCATATTGCAAAAGAGGGTTCTATTAACAGTTTTCAGGTGAGCATTGCTGGTCTAAGCCCAGACTTTTAGCACAGAAGAAATGGATGCAAACAGTTTCCTAGACTGAAATCCAAAGAAGTGGGCATCTCATTCTGTGAGCATAAATTCCTCTGGGCACTCTAAAATCTTTGGCAGTGTCTAAGTCAACACTTTGGATTCTAGACTTCGTGTTGACATTTAGACCTCCATGTTATTTCCATAGATATGAAATGATTTTGTTATTTTGCTCCTGTTCAGATGCTGTGCTCTTAGGTGTATTTTAAAAGTTTCTGACTTGTATTGCCAAAATATATGTTGATAACAATCTAGAATTGCCAGTGCAAACCCATCCTTCCCAAAATGAAACTATTTCATCTACGTGAACATAGATTCCTACAGCCTAACATTCTTGATCATCTATTTCTCAATATCCCTGTTTAGATAGAATAGTATGGTGGGGTCTTGGCTCCTCTTGCAGTTATAAAGCAGAAAATTAAGTTGAATCCACTGCAGAAACAACCCCCTGGCCTGTTATTAAATACAGACATTTTCATCTATGACTTATAAAGGGATCAAAATTGTCTCTTTTGTCCTGTGCCCTGCAAATGAGTTTCCTCAGCACTCCAAATGCCTCCAAATGCTGGTTGATTCCAAATCAACATTAAGGGACTGAAATTAGTATATGTTCTAAATTGCCACTTCAGCAGCTCGTTTGGGTGAGTATTGAGTAGTGTATAATCCAGAAAGGAAGTAAATATTTGCTACATAGAATGCTCCTTGCCTTTGGTGGCAAAAAAAAAAAAAGCATTTTAAATTGCTGACAACCTACAAGGGACCTGCAAGGATCTCATAATCCATCCACTAGAGAGTTCCAACCTATCATTAAAGAATGTTTCCTTTGATGCAAGTTTGCTTTTCAAAAGTTCCTAATGAACAGGAACCAAGGCTGAAACAATTTGGGGATACTCAGAATATCTAGGTTTGTCAATATCCCAGTACCAGAAACTGCAGCCAATCATATGTCATGATCCATAAATAGATATGAAGGTCTAACTGTGCCTTGGTCTCAGTATATAAATAATAGCAGGAATCTCTTTTTCAGAGAGTTTATTTCAGTTTCATGTGTTTCACTCTTGGGTAAATCAGGAAACTAGAGGCAAAGCATGTGGCTATGCAATGGGAGCTATTAGTGACCATGGGGCAACCCTGCCAGTGAGTGGGATTGGCTTCCATGGTGCCCCTGAGTGGACATAGTGCCCCTGGGGGACAGAAGGCCTGGGGCAAAGCAGGGCTGTGCTTGCCATCTCAGAGTTGGCAAGCAGGTCAGTTCTCTCCCCCCTCCCCGGTCTCAGGAAGGAGGAAGGGATTTGCACAGGCTGTGCTCATCACTGTGGGGCTGGTAATTGGGCCTGCTGTCCTTCTCGCAACCCATGCCCAGTCTAGGGTGGCCAGATGGGTGGGAGGGCACCAGAGAGACTGCTTGCCACCAGTCTTGGTCAGCTCGGTAGGCAGCTTGGTCAGACAGGCTGACAGCTTGGCAGGGAGAGGGTGAAGGGCTGTTATGCTCAGGCTCGGGGAGGGAATGTGGAGCTTCAGTGCTTTGGCAAGGAGGTCCAGGCATGGTCTTGGGTCTCTTAGTGTAGGAACATCGTGGCCGGCCATGTGGCCTGGAGGATGCAATGGAGTTGGGGCTCTTCCCAGTATGTGGAAGGAGGGCAGGAGAGAGCGGGGTGGCTTTTATGGAATCACCGGCCTCCAGGCCGAGTTTAGTCTGCTCGTGAAGCACCCTGCCTATTTTGGGTCCCGAACCTGGAGGCCTGCCCAATCGGGCCAGGGGTTTAGCCAAAGCCTTCACCATGTGCTCCCTCTGAGACTCCGTGGCCTTCTACTGGTGCTGGCAAGTAGGCTGGCTCTCCTTCTCTAACTCCATCTTGCTCTCTAGCCCAGCTTACCTTTTGGTGAAGTGTGTCAGCAGAGTGGGCCAGCTCTTCTTGTGGCAGGAAGGGGGAGGAGGATGAAGGCAGGGAAGATGCAAAATTCTCCCTCAGTGCGGGTGTGCCCATTCCCTATTGGGGATGTAACCTCCACTAAGGGCCAATTAGGTAGTGAGTGCATCATCCATATAGCATCCCAATATTATTATGGATAGTCACAGAATTCATGCTGATCTCGGATTTAAATCCTGGACTGCAAAGAACAATGTATTCATTGGATTGCCCTGGTTCTGGCATAACACATATTAATTAATATATTATTTGCTGGGAATTGGGCACACTTCATCAATTCTACTAATCTACGTGTTGTTGTGATCTGCATATTTTACCATTACCATGTTTGTCCATCCTATTTTCTTAGTGTATAATGTACAATTTTGGTAATGGATAAAAATTTATAGTTTTCTCAAATTTCAAGTTCTCAGCTGAAATTCTAGACATGACCATAAGTAAGCTATGTGATACAGTATAGATCCCGTTGGGAATTAAACTCTTGCAGGAGATAGTGCCATTCAAGCTAACAGTAATACTGTAGATGTCCCACTCCTGCTGCGCGTTTGGATACCTTATTCAAGAGGTTTGGCAGCAAATGCAATGGTGATTGCAAAGACTCAATATTTGGCACCTGTTCCTATTGATTCATTTTCTCCACTCTGCCAGGATTAGCATTTGCAGCCATCATTTAGGGCCCATCTAGATTAGTGACACCTGTAGGCTAAGCCTAGAAGTCTATTTTATTTGTCGTCTTAATTTAGAAAAGCAGTTGCTAATACGGCCTTTTCTTGGCTTGCAAGAACTCACACATAGAGAAATGTTGGGTCTTAGCTCTAGAAAGCTAACCCCCCTTTTTGTTCACAAAACATATCCTGTACTGAGGAACCGCAAGGCAATGTTATGACCCTTTGGGACTACCCCAAAGGGTAATGGGGGGGGGGGGGAGATGTTCAGTCTCAGTGACTCAATTAAACCACTTCCTTTCAGTGAAGAAAATCAAAAGTGGTGCTAATTGGTGCCAGAGGGAATGGAGCCTTTGTGTGTGTGCGCACACATATTTATAAAATAACCTATCACACTAATTTTGGGCATACACTAATTTGGGGCATAGTTAGTTCAATGGCAAAATAATGCAAGTGCTAAAGATTCTATGATGATCCTCTGTAAAAGATTATCATCTTGGACCCATCAGTTTTTTAATTTTAATCAAAAGTATTGTTGAAAATGCCAGATTAATATAACAACAACAAGAAAAATCATGGCAGAGTCTTTAAATATTGTTATTTCACCTATGATTTGTACTTGACAATGAATGAAATCTCTTTCATTAATCAGAGACGAGGTGTGTACTAGGGGTCTCTATGGAATCATAAATCCTACATAGCTGGTCTCCTTCCATGATTTTTCTTAATAATACTTCATATTGTCTGCACACTAAGATCAACAATGGCAAGTAAAGAGTCATTCATAAAAATCACAGTGAATCACTCTTTTTTCAGAATCTCCTGCCTGTAAGTTTTGCTCTTGTGTGCTCTACCCTCCACACACATAGATAGTAAAGCAGAATGCAAACTATTTCTTTCTCTTCAGTTTTACTTAATGGCTATCCAAGTCACATCTAGACAAATAAAACTCCACCCATTTTAGCAGATGTCTTAACAAATGCCAAGCACATGCTAAAAACAAATGTTTGTAAAGACATTTTTAAAAATATTGGGCCTGGGTGTGATATTACTTGACTATTAAGATGGGGATTTGCAAGCAGAATTTATTTTATTAGATAACAATCCACTGTTATTTCTTTACACTGAATATTGTTCAGAGTTGTACTGTAAATGGCTTAAATAATAAAAAGCTAACAGCAGCTGACACTCAGTCTTTTTTATTTGAAATCAAAAGGTTTTCATCCTCACATTTAAAGTCCAGCCCTAAAAGGTCTGGAACCTTTGTACCTAGGGGACTACCTCCTCCACCATGTCCCCCAAAGGATCTAGTGAGCAAAAGTTGCTCAAAATCCTTGGAATCAAACCAAAGCCAGGGTGTTTCAGCTCTGTCCTTGGCCTGTTGGAATGCTCTCTGTGGAGAGATCAGGGCCCATTCTGTATACATAGGGATGATGTACTTTCTGTGTGCTATGGCAGCTGGATTTTCCTGTGCAGAACAGGAAAATCTACTTCTAAAGTGCATTGAAAGTGCATTATCTATTGTGTGCGGAATAGGCCCAGGATCTGTAGGACTTGGGACAGTTCCGCAGGGCCTGGAAAACAGAGTTGTTCCACCAGGCCTATGATTGAGGCTGGGAGTAATATCAGTCAGTTTAGCATCAAAAATCATTGTTAAGTTATCATCCCCTCTCAGTAGAGAAAAGGATATGTTTTATAGAACAAAATGATTTTAATCTGGTATGCAGTCAAATTAGAAATTTAATATTCATGATTATCTAAGATTACTATGTTACGTTTGTATGATTTTTATTACCCGTCTTGAGCCTTCGGAGTTATAAATAAAATACTGTCATCATCATCCTCATTATTAATAATACTTATAATAAATGGAATCTTTCTCTTTGTTCATTTCATTAGCTTTCAAGGAAAATTACCAAGTGGTTTATCTAATCCCTTAACCCTGCTAGGGAGACAAGGGCAAGTGTATAAGTGCTTCTGTTGTTGTGTAGGGCAATAGGAGACTTTCCCCCTAAGTCTCTCTTTATTTGTAGTCCAAAATACATATTTCTGTGCACTTGCAATTCATTGAGCATGGTAATGGGCTCAATCCTGGGGGATATTTGAGTCACCGAAGTTCATTTTTGAATGGAAAATAATTCCAAATTCATATGTTAATCCTCACTTTTTTCTAGGAGCTCATACCAGTGCCTTTTTTATTTTTCACAATTCTTTTCCAATGGAGAGCACATATTCAACCTGTGCTCTCCTGGCTGTATTGGCTCCAGATTGAAAACCGGATCAAATGCAAGGATTTGGCTTTGTCCTTTAAAGCCCTAAAAGGACTGGGACCTTTGCAGGTGGGACCTTTGCAGGTGGTATTTGCAGGACCACATCTCCTGTTATGTCCCCTAAAGATTTCATAGATTGAGTAATCAACATCTGCTCAGGATCCCTGGCCTCAAAGAGATTAGATGGGCCTCATCCATGACCAGGGCTTTTTGGCCAGGACTCAGATCTGGTGGAATGTTCTGCCTAGTGAAATCAGGGCCCTGTGTAGCCTTGAAAAGTTCTGTAGGGCCTGTAAGACAGAGGTATTCTGCCAGGCCTATGGTTGAAGCCTTAGAGTAGAGTAATACCTGAATTCTTACTGGCTCCCCTGCTCAATTCTACCCAGTTAAATATTCATCTGAGAAATAATAATGTTCTCAAATGGCCCTCCTCCTTTCATTGCAATAAGAATGCGTTGTCAGGCACAATCGTATTTCTGCAAATTCAGAAATATTGATTGCAAGCAATTTAAATTTAGGATTTTTGTATTTTTGTATTTTAAATTTTGCAGAAAAAATATACAACTGTGTATTGTTGTAGATGTTTAAAACTGTATTTTAACTATGTATTTTGGGAAAGGGCCAGATAGAAATAAAAAAATAAATTATATTAAGCAGAGCAGCTCCCCTTAAATCCATTGGGCTAAGAAGGATGCAGTTTTGTTTAGCATTGCACTGTTGGTGAATTAGACCAGACACCTTCCACAAGTTTTGTGTTTTGGCCACAAACCATGAACCATCACAAACTGCATTTTTCTAGTGTGTGCCTTTCCCTAGTCATATTTGCTCTCTGCCTAACCCCCCAAATTCCCTGGGAGTTATAGGCGGCCATGACCAAATGCGGGCCACTGGTTGACGGGGTGGGGAGTGGGAGAGGAAGGATGTGATGGGCCCAATGCATTGGCGTGCATCGGGTGCATGGCATCAGGGGCAGACAGGCAGCTGGATGGCTATTCATAGCCACCTCATGCGTGGGGCCAGCCTCTCCACCCAGATGGCTGTAGTGACACCTTCCTCGCCCGCCTACCCTGTCTTTTACAGTTTGGAGTTATGTTTTTGTAGGAATTTATAAGTGTGTTTATCAAAGCCTCGGTTTTGGGGCATGAGGGCCTGCCTGTTGGCAGGGAACCAGTCTGTGAACTGGGTTTTATGGCGGGTTTAGGGAGTCTCACTAATGAGGGTGACACAGAATGGGCATGGCTGTCCTGACTGGGAAGCCAGGGGCTCGTCTACCAGGTGGCTGGGGGGTTTGCCAGACTAAGTGGGCCTACTGGCCCCTCCCAAATAGAGGGGCCTCTTCCCAGGTGAAAAATTCCCTTGAGGCAAGGGACCCTCTCCCCCCTCTGGGAGTGCAGTGAGCCCAGGGCGCCTATGGGAATAAGATGAGCAGCCGGATGGCTGTGGGTCAGGCTCTAACTCTCATGCCAGGCCAACCCTGCAAAGGGTGGTTGTTTCATTAAAGGCTGTGGCCATATTTATGCCGATAAGTAGTCATGTCCTTCTTCTGACCAAAATGCTCCCTTGCAAGTCAATCCCTATTTTGTTCTTAACTTGTGAAATTCTCATTTATGGTTGCATTATTTTGTAGAAAGGCTTAGAGTTGACTGTATATTGAAAAAGAACTGTTTAAAGTACACATTGTACTCAAACAAAAAGACAAAATAATCCTAAATCAAAAGTTTGGACATATGTTTCCTCTGTAAGCATTTTTATGCCCTTCAGGTTGTATAAACAAAACTGAAACTACAGTTTTTAGTGATTTCAAATCTTGATCCCACTAAGGTAGAAATTGAACCCTGGAGCATATGAAATACCTATATAATGTTCCTATGTACAGTTTCATGTCACCACAAAGGCCATTTCCAGTCTCATAAGAACTAGTATTCTACATACTCCTCTGTGGGAAAAAAATCTGTCCAATAATTGAAGTCCCCCAAAATGGTTCAGCTGTCCTCTCAACAAATTGGTTCATATATTAGATTAAGCTTAGCTAATAATATAGCTCTGCTCTACAGCTTTTATTAAATCTTATCAGAATATTTTTAGTTGATTTATAATCCAATGTGAAACACATCTGTAACCGCTCCTGCAAAGCGGTAATAATAAGCAGTAAGGGCTAAAGGGGAGGAGAAAGGGCAGGCCCTGTCTGTGATAAAAACTCGGAGGGCCCAAGCACAGGACATTGCATGGGGCGGTGCTTGGCCTCGGAGAAGGCGTGGCCAGGCAGAGCCACGCCAATACTAGGCACTGGCTATGCGGGACTTTTAAAAAATGCGGTGGGACGTGGGACTTTTTTCTCAAAGGCACGAGGGTCCCGCGATAATCGGGACGCATGGGCAGCTTAACACACACACATTCACATGTTGTCATGCCTTTCAATGGGTTCTACCATGCATTCTGTACATGAAGCATGCTCCCCTCCCCATATTATGAGTTTGTGTGACTTTTTCTTATTTTTCATAGTGGCTAATGGCTCAGCAGAGTATCCCCTAGTGCTTGGCAATATGGTAAATAGAAATATAAATAGTTTGAGTTTAAAAAATATCTTGTCAGTTTCAGCACCAGTTTTCCCCCTTGGGCTCTTTGCTTTCTGCTTAACAAACTAATGTTGGAATGTATGCACAAAACCTGAACCACAAGGATTTAGAATCATAGAATAGAATCATAGAATCATAGAGTTGGAAGGGGCCATACAGGCCATCTAGTCCAACCCCCTGCTCAATGCAGGATTAGCCCTAAGCATCCTAAAGCATCCAGGAAAAGTGTGTATCCAACCTTTGCTTGAAGATTTCCAGTGAGGGGGCGCTCACCACCTCCTTAGGCAGCCTATTCCACTGCTGAACTACTCTGACTGTGAAAAACTTTTTCCTGATATCTAGCCTATATCGTTGTACTTGAAGTTTAAACCCATTACTGCGTGTCCTTTCCTCTGCAGCCAGCAGAAACAGCATCCTGCCATCCTCCAAGTGACAACCTTTCAAATACTTAAAGAGGGCTATCATGTCCCCTCTCAACCTCCTTTTCTCCAGGCTGAACATTCCCAAGTCCCTCAACCTATCTTCATAGGGCTTGGTCCCTTGGCCCCAGATCATCTTCATCGCTCTCCTCTGTACCCTTTCAATTTTATCGATGTCCTTCTTGAAGTGAGGCCTCCAGAACTGCACACAGTACTCCAGGTGTGGTCTGACCAGTGCCGTATACAATGGGACTATGACATCTTGTGATTTTGATGTGATGCCTCTGTTGATACAGCCCAAAATGGCATTTGCCTTTTTTACCGCTGCATCACACTGCCTGCTCATGTTTAGTTTACAATCCACAAGTACCCCAAGGTCTCGTTCACACATAGTGCTACCTAGAAGCGTATCCCCCATCCAGTAGGCATGCTTTTCATTTTTCTGACCCAGATACAGAACTTTACACTTATCTTTATTAAATTGCATCTTGTTCTCATTTGCCCATTTTTCCATTGTGTTCAGATCTCGTTGAACTCTGTCTCTATCTTCCGGAGTATTTGCCAGTCCTCCCAATTTGGTGTCATCTGCAAACTTGATGAGTAGTCCCTCCACCCCCTCATCTAGATCATTAATAAATATGTTAAAAAGTACCGGGCCGAGCACCGAACCCTGAGGTACCCCGCTACTCACCTCTCTCCAGTCTGATGAAACACCATTGACAACAACTCTTTGAGTGCGGTTCTCTAACCAGTTCCCTATCCACCTAACGATCTGAAAATCCAGATTGCAGTCCTTCAACTTATCCATCAGAACATCATGGGGAACCTTGTCAAAAGCTTTACTAAAATCCAAGTAAATGACATCAACCAAATTTCCCCGATCCAGCAAACCTGTTACTTGGTCAAAAAAGGAAACTAGGTTGGTCTGGCAGGACCTGTTGGAGACAAACCCATGCTGACTTCCTTGGATCACCAAATTGTCCCCACCTCCTTCACCTCATCCACCAACTCTTGCCTGTTGGTCAGTATTAAGTCCAGTATGGCTGAACCTCTTGTGGGTTCATCTACCATTTGATAAATGAAATTGTCAGCCAGGCAGGTCAGAAACTTGCATGACTGAGGACGCTTCGCAGAGTTTGTTTCCCAGCACACATCTGGGAAATTGAAGTCACCCATGATGACAAGGTCCTGCCGTTTGGATATTTTCTCAAGCTGCTCACAAAGTGCAGCATCCACATCCTCTCGTTGGTCAGGTGGTCGGTAGCAGACACCAACCACCACACTGTTTGTTTTCCCCTCGCTTATTTTCACCCAGATGCTTTCCACTGGAATTTCCTGACAGGTAAGCCCTTTCTTCACATACAGTGCCACTCCTCCACCTCTTCGATCTATTCTGTTTTTTCTGAACAGTTCATATCCATCCACCATTACATTCCAGTCATGAGAATCATTCCACCAAGTTTCTGTGATGCCTACTAGATCATACTTTTCCATCAGCATGAGAAGTTCCAGCTCTTCCTTTTTATTGCCCATGCTTCGGGCGTTAGTATAAAGACATCTGAATCCTTTTACTTTTGGTTCCCTATGAGCTGGCCTTGCCGGTTGGGCTGCCTCCGATAGTTTTTCTTCCATACACTCCCTATGTTGATCGTCTCCTTCCGCTAGTGGCTTTAGTTTAAAGCTCTCCTGATGAATCTCCCCAGGTTCCTGCCAAACACATTCTTCCCCAGTTTCGATAAGTGCAGTCCATCAGGTGCTAGTAGGCCTTCCTCAAGAAAGCCTATCCCATGGTCCCAGAAACCAAATCTCTCCTGCCGGCACCAACTACGCAGCCAGTGATTCACCTCCATTATCTTCCTCTCCCGACACATTCCTCTTCCCTTGACAGGCAAGATTGAAGAGATTTAAATGGAAGGTGCTTGCTGGATGCTACTGTGTAGCTGGGATACAGCAATTGCATAAGTTTTTAAACTTTGAATGCCACCCCTACACATCACAAGTGAAACTGCACCCTGATTTTTAAAAGTGCATTAAAACACACACAATCATATACACATTGTAGTTGAAGAATAAATACACCAGAGGGAAACAAAAGCTGTGTGAGGCAGGCACAGAATCCAAAGTCAAGTATTCCTTCTCTGAAAATCTGGGAATAAGATGCGCATGTGTAATAGGCCAGAAAGCAGCCAGACCCCTGTATGATCAGGAGAAGGCTGCCCAATCACCCGCTCCCCCTCCCTTTCCCAGCTCATTTCCCACCTCCAGAAAACAGAAACAGGGCTATTTTTGCCTGCCTCTGTTGTGAGAAGGCTTCACATGGTCCCTGGGGCCAAAAAAGATGTTTTGTGTTAATAGTTGGCTTAAAAACCAAGCGTTCAGACCCCTTTATGATCAGGAGAAGGATGCCTGATTACCCTTCCCCTTTCCCAGTTCCTTCCCCACCTCCAGAAAACAGAAATGGGGCTGTTTTTGTCTGCCTGATCCCAAAAAGACTGTAGACACTTTAAAGAATATTTTATTTTACATTTGCCAATTTTGCTTTATGGATTTAATCATTATACTAGTAGGAATGCCCGTTGCATGCTGTAATACAATGGGCACTAGCCTATGGTTTGGTGTTGTTAAGCTGGAACCTTAAGAGGAGGTCTCGCTGCGCACAACAGTCCTGAGCCAAGTCAGATTCAAGCACACCTAGGAAATGCAGGCTTCCTGGAACATAAACCTACACCTGTCAGGTAACCTTACCTCCTTTCTGCAATGTTTTCTTTACCAGAAATAGGCCAGGGGCACTATGTGGCTGATTGGGGAGCTATGGAGGCATAATACCCTTTTAAGGCTGCACTTTCAAACCTCAAGGAATATTTTCAACTTGGGGTAGCCAACCTCCAGGTGGGACCTGGGGATCTTCTGTAGCTACAGCTCATCTCCATACTATAAAGATCAGTTCTTCAGGCAGGGCTATTGTGCAAAATAAATATTTGGGGCCTCCCACACAGGTTGTTGTGGAGATGAAACACTTGAGGCCTATATGGCTATGCTGTGGTCTGTGGGCCATTTGGCCCGGACTTTGAATGCCCACCTGTCAGGCCTTGCCTTCTTTTGCAAGTTGTGCAGCTGGTCATCTTATGTGGTTTGTAGGGCTGTGGAGAGCTGGAGGCAGCTTGAGCCCAGGGTCACTGATTCATGCCACCCTATCTCTCTCGCACTGCTTGGTGACGTGTTTGCACAGTTAGCAGCTGTTTGCTCTTCTGATTTTGAAGTCATGCTGTTTCAGGTGGCCTTCACGCTGGCATTTTTCAGGGCCTTCTGGGTTAGCAAGTTGGTGGTTTCATCCCACTTGTACTTTGAGGCAGGGCAATTCATGCTCAGGACATGCATCATTTGGGCCTGCAGGTTCAGATTCACTTGAATAGGTCTAAAACAGATCAAATCAGATGGGGTCCCCAGTTATCCAGTGGGGGGGGCTTACCTTGGCCAGTATGTTGCATTTCCCATTACATGGTGTTACATCCCACAATGCCAGGCCCCTTTTTCATCCATATAGTGCTTGTCCCATTTTCAATTTACAGCTATGTTGTGCCTTTGCATAGAGAAATTAGACTTGCCTTTATAGAGTTTCAGCTCACATTCCTTTCAGATCGGTGCCACCATGCAAGCTGCTGCTGAGAGCTTGGGCATGAATTGTATTGTCCTGGGACACTGGCATACTGATGCCTTCCAGTTGCATGTGGGAACTGACAGAGTGCTATGATTCTTACCTTTGTAGTTTTCACAAGGCGATGGAAGGGAGTCTTCATCATCGGTCACAGCATTGTTTTCTGGGCTTCAAGATATGCAGTGGAGTCAGTATGCAGAAAGAACCTTGGCTTGGGTTAAGACTTTGTCCCCCATTGGCATGGGATCCAGGGAATGAGCTAGTCATCATTGCTCTCTGCCACTGAGCAAATTATGTTGAAGCACGAGCACCTAGATGTCATTGTCATACAGTTGTGTGTGAACGGCCTGCCTGCCTCTTTTGGCATGGATTTGGCCACCTTGATCATGTGGGATCCGCTGATTCTTCAGAAACTTTGTCCAGGAACGTTCATATTTTGGTGGGATATACTGGAATGTCAAGTTGGGCGGGGGGCTTTGGCCCCGAGGAAGGTGAACCTGGCAAGATGCAAGATCTGTAGGACTGTGGTGAGAACCTGTGTGTCTAGCATCTGTGGAGTGCTGCCTCATCCAGACATTGTGTTTGGCATGGAAGCCCTGTTTAGGGCAGGCAGAATTCATCTGTTGGACTGGAGACACGATATTTGGCTGGGCGATGTCAGGGCAGCTTCGTTGAGGCTCATGCAGATATGAACATTGGTGGGAGCGGGATCAGGAGTGTGCCTCCCCCACTCAGTGGCAGTTTGTATGGGGGCAGATCCTGTTGAGCACAACCTGTGCCCACGTGCCATGTTGTTGGGGAGCTTCCTTAAGAAGCTGCACATGTGATAGGCGGGTGATTTTCTGGCTAGGGAGTCGCCAGCTTTACATGATGGGATAGCTGGAGGAGTTCCAATAGAGGTTGACACCCATGGGGCTTTTCTTGGCTTACCTTCCCAGGGTCCAGCAGGCCTGATGGTTAGGGGAGCTTTACCAGATGGTTTTTCATCCGCATGGTTGGGCCTGCTGATGGTTCACCTTTCTATGGGGCTGTGGTCCACTGGCTGCATCAGGGGAAGGATGGCTTGGGGGATCCACCCTCCTTTTTGTGTTTATAAATTTGCCTATACTCATCAAAAGATCAAAGTTGTGGCCCAGTTCATGCCATAAAACTATTATTTATATTAGTGTTCTTGGAGCGCCGGAAATTGCTCTCCTGACTAGCAATGAAATATAATGTCTGAATCCAGTTTAATTCTCAAAGTCTGGGATATAATCAGACGTTGTTTCCTCAAGTGATATTAATGTTATTGTGAAAACTTTGTTTGCATTTAGCACTTATGAGTGCTGTGCTGTTAATGCTTTACCAAAAGTAGATGTTTTTTAAAAAACGAAATGTCCTTTTTAGTCACTGTAATTTCCTCATTCAATTTATAGATGTGGGAAATGCAAAAAAAAAAAAAAATGACTGAAACATCACAGGTAAAACATAGCCAAGATATTCCTGACTCTCCCTTTAAAAAAGAAAGTCACTTCCTGATTCCAAAATGTGCTTTTAATGGAAACTGCCTTGGCAATTTGCCCGCTGCCATTGCCACACTAGAGTGACGCGAAAGTGAGCAGATTGCAGAAGCAGTCATCTTTAATGTAGAGGTGCTACCTGTGGAGTCTACAGGGACCATCATGTGATGCTCTTTCTTTATCCATGCGCCAGATCAACATAGAGCTGGCTGACATGCTGGGAGCAGCAGCTGTCCGGCAGTGATTAGAGGATGCAAAGCTGAATAGCACCATTTTGAGATGCAGGCAGCCAACAGGGAGCACTGCAGGGGAGGCAATATCCTCAGGGTTTGTTGAAATTGGTGCTGATGGGGAGAATCCTGTTTCAACAAATGTTGTTAGGACTTGTCTATAAACTGAACTATCACACGTGTTTGGATAGCGATTGAAATTAATGGATAGATGTTATAGCTGCTGAAAGAATAATAAGCAGGAAATCATCAAGTGGTGAAATTTTGCCTGTTTATATTTTACTGTGCTTTTGATGCTGAACATTATGACAGTGATTGACTGGTTTGGTGTGGAATGTGCAGTTGCTTGGAGGTCTGATGGTCGGTCACTGAGCTTCTGTAAGAATAGAAGGAGTTATCAGGTTGACTGGGGTTGAAAAGTTACTCATAATGGCTGAGGACGGAAAGGTTCTGGGATATGTGGGTGAGGCCTCGTGGACAGGAAAGTGAGGCTAATAGGTAGGCCATGGAGTGGGAGGAGAGGTCAACAAACACAGGTAGGTAGAGAATGACACTTGAGGGCTAAGGCAGAAAAGAAAGTGGACTGAGATATGGAAAAGTGTTGGAGGAAATTGCATAATTTAAGATAAAGAGGGATTGTATGGTTCACTCGATGGAGAAAGAAACCTCACAGAGGCTGGACAGGAGGTGGGTGGCAAAAGGAAATGAGATAAATGAAGCAGTAGCCTGAAAAGCTGTGACCAAGGAAACAGTGGATGAGTATGGAGTTACAGAGCTGAAGAAACCAAGGCAAAAAACAGACTGGAGGAGGTGGGATTAACATAGCAGTTAGTGACAGGCTACATATTTTTGGCAAGTGAACAGGTAAGCAAGAGAGCTCACAGAAAGCAGGGTTGCTAGGTCTACTGCCTGAACGTGGCAGGGGAATTTTGCCAGTTGTTGCTCCTGCTAGTTACTGGGTAGGATTGTACTTTGGCAACCATAAGGGACAAAAGCCAGGGAGCAGGTGTGTATGTGTATGGGGGAAGGGGGTGTAGCTTTACTTCACATATTAATTTAAACCTTCCAGTCAGTTCCTTGACAGCAGGTTGCAGTTTGACAGCAGTTCTTTGACAGCAGCTGGTTCCTCACAGTTCTGATATAGTCTTAGCCTGTCTGATACAAGAAATGGCTAAGATGATTCATTTAAAAAAAATGACATACATTCTCAAAACAATGGTCACTTCTAATGTGTTAACAACCGTGGTATGAATTACAACTGTTTATGGAGAAATATTTGTTTTATGCAGATGGTGCTTACTTAGAATACATTCTTATCCTACACAGAAGATAATATTACTACTTAGTATATAGTACTTTGCAATGTCCAGAGTGCTTTAAACACTTAACCTTATTCAGAATTTGTCTGAAGAAAAATCAACTGAGTTATTGGCAATACTGAGATTCAGGCCTGATGCCTTCTGCATTTCTCAGGACTGCAAGATCTGTACATGCAGAAAGCATCAGGCCAGAATCTCTCTCTCTCTCTCTCTCTCTCTCTCTCTCTCAGTCAAAGCCCTCCATCTGACAATACAGAGTTGGTAATAATGCTTAAAAACATTACAGGGGCATTGCATAATATATGCTGCTGTGGTTGGAAAGTGCTGTCAAATCCCAGTCAATTTATGGTGATGTCATGGGGTTTTCAAGGCAGGATAGGCTGATGTTCAAAGGTGGTTCACCATCATCTGCTCCTGCATAATGATCCTGGACTCACTTGGTAGTCTCCCATCCAAATATTAACGGAGACAGATCCTGCTTAGCTTCTGAGATTTGATAAGATTGGGCTTGTCTGGGTTATCCAAGTCTGAGCATTTGACTGTAGCCTTCATAGTAATATTATCTATGAAGGATAAGAACATATTCTTAGTAAACATTATCTGCATATGAGTATTCTGTAACTTTGTGTTTGGAAAGGAAGATGGGCTAAGAACTTGGCACGGTTAAAATGACAATCTTTGTTGTTTGTTTCAAGGCAAAATTTGAGTTCAATGGCAGCTGTAAGACCAACAAAGATTTATTCAAGACCTGAGCTTTCGAGTGCATGCACTCTTCCTCAGACCATGGAACAAAGATCATAAGAGTACAGATAAAAGACAAAAGTAAATTAGTAGAAAATTAGTAAACTGTGACATAATATCCAACTTATGAAGTGTGATAATTTTTTTTTTGTGCTAAAAATGCTTATCAGTTCTTTGGGTTCAGTTGAAGTTCACAAAAACATTGGAGAAATAACAATGTCCAGCTTAGTAATTAATGGCAGACACTTTCCCAGTTGTGAAAAAAAAATAATTAAAAGAGACTAGTTGCTTGCCCCATCCATCTCCACCCAATCGTGGAAGGGTCTGAAGAGTTCAGGATCAAATAAGATAGTTCAGATAAGTTCATCACATAGAGAATATGCAGGGTATGTTGTGTACATGATTCAACAGAATTAATGAAGAATATCCTGCAGGGGGCAATGGAGAAGATGTGTAGTTAGCATATTTAGATTAGGAATTTCCTGGTAGTTTTCAAATAATTTCCTCCTGTATCCTGATTGTCTCTGTTGGAGTCTCCCTGCTCTTTTGAGCATACTTCCTCCCTTATTGTCTCCAGAAGAACAGACAGTTAGGACTATTTCTCTCCTCCTCAATAAAGCTATTTATTCTTTAAGCAGCCACTACTTTGCATATTTAAACTCTGCCAACAGAATATACCATCTCCAGATTCATGAAAAGAGGCATTCGTTCAAAAGTATGCCTTCTGCCAGCTAGTAGAAATTATGTGCAGAGCAAGTTAAAATTATTTTACTTTCCCTTGATGAAGAGCCAGTTGCTAAAAATGCACTGACATCCAATGCACTGGGATTAGAATCAGGTATTTGTTTTGCTATGCCAGGTTGATTTTTGCTTCTTCTGCATTTGAAAACTGCCTCATTTAAAGTATAGTTTGGAAAGAGAAGGCTAACCTTTTCTCTAGCAGAACCTAACCTTTTCTCCAATAAAAACAAAAAGCCATGCAATATCTTTTATTAGGACCAACCAAACTAATTCAAACTAGTACACAAGCTTTAGGCTGGATGTTAAAAAAACAAAAAGTGTAAGGGGAAAAAGATGTCTGATCCTAAGTCCTTTACTTCTAAGCATCCAGTATGAAATGTTGAACACATGTTAGCAAAAGATCCCACCTGTGCCCACATTGCACCAGTGCTCCCTCTCAAGTTTGCAGCATTTCAGCTACTCTGGAAGGCAGAAAAGTTTCCAGGATAGAACATCAGAAGAATATGACTCCCTGCAATTGACCTGCCCTTTTGCTGCATACAGAAAAAAATTTCCACAGCAAGCCAACTTCCGGCAAGAACATGATCCCTCACGAATGGCTTTTGAATAGCTGAATAGCCCATTGATTAGATGGTTATTTGGAGTGGTATGTTCCCTGTGACCTATCCCAGTCAATATTCAGGTTCCTAATAGATTGTTATGACTCTTTAGCAGTATAGCAACTGCCATTTTGTAAAAGCATGAAATAGATCTTGGATAGTGCAGCTGGGGAAATGGCAGCTGCGAGGTGCTGACGAAAAGCAAATGCTATTGGTTTGGGGGATGAGCATTTCCCCAGCAGGCCACCTGCTAGTGGACCTGAACCCTGCTGTTCTCAAAAAGATCAGGGAAGGCAGGCATGGGGAAAAGCATCCCAAGAATGGGGAAAGGATCACTGGAACACAAACAGATGAACATTGTGTGTGTGTGTTCTCCGAAAAGCACTACGATTTGGTTGTGGAAGCGGTACTTACAAACATGTCAACCCACAGTTTGTCTTGGGAAGGAAGAAAGCTCACAAGACTAAACAATCACTTCGAAGTTTCTTTTTTAATCCTTATAGCATAATTATTTTGTTTTCATGGTTGTGAGAATTCAGGCACACGAGGTCCTCAAAATGGGCTTTTAGAGATGTGGTTTTGAGCATGCAGAATGAGAAACCCTGATGAAATATGCGGGCACAACTAGCAGTTCTAATGGATCTGTTCTGGAAATCCAGCCTTATTCTATAAATGGGTATTTGATGCATTAAAAAGGTCATCGTCCTGCTGATCCCTTCAGCATTGTTGGCAATGCAATTATTTCTACGGCACTAGAATGATGTGCCATAAACAAGGGGTTATGACTTCCTTCGGCAGAAAGCTAGTGCAGGTTTGCAGAGAAAAAGCTGTTCAAAAACAAACATCTTTAATAACAGCAGCTGGAATAAAGAACACTTCAAACTAAGTAAATTGCTTTTAAATAAATGGGTTCCAGGTTGCTGTTTTCTTTTCTTTCAAAATCTGCTTGGTATGTGCAATCCCACTCTTAGAAAATGCAGAGGAAATTCTTCAAGTGATTGGATTTTCTATTTATTTTACCAAATGCCTATTGCTCCCAAGGAATTTTTCTACAAGCAGGAAGAAAAAAACATTGGAGGGAGATGGAATAACAATTACATCAAAGAATAATTGTAACAATTAAAATATAATTTTAAAAAGCCCTAAGTGGTCATTGATCCTGGCTTTATTAGTGGCAAATCATTTAATAGTGCAAGTTGATTTTCATTTCATAAATCCACAACCCTGAATGATTATTTCTTTGGACTCAGTATCAATATGTTCTACCTCTTATACACACACTCCCATTTATAGAATCATATGAGTCATGAACCAAATATTTATACTTTATTTCTGAAATGATAGGGCTAGATTGTTGTAATGGGATTACAACCTCTGCTCAGCTCATTGGATTTTTTAGAACCAGAAAGATGTACCCATTTTCCCTCACACTAGGGCTTTGGTAGCCATTTTTGATGAGAAGATTCATGTCTAGTAGAGGAATAAGATGCTCAGTTTCACCTATTTTCCATCCTTACTACATCCTTTTCTGATGCACCTTCTTACCGTGCAGGTCCTATTGTCTTCAGTACCACCCTTTGAATGGTCAAAGGGAGATCTCTCCCTTGAAATTAAAAAACAAAACAAAACAGCATAAAGTATCTTGAAGTCTGGGGAGTTCTACGCAGTTGAAAGGAGTCGAGGTATCTTTCCTCAATATGGATCCTCATATCCATCAGCCTGGCAGGCACAGAGAGCATCCAGGCGACCCAGAGTGTTATAGAATGTACATAGTCAGTGCACTGACTTACCAAGAAGCTGAGAGGTTTGTTTCTACACTCTAAATAGTCTAGTTTTATTTCTAATATATATCAGGCTGGGAGAAAAGGGCCTAGATTAATGAAACATGATGGGGGAGGCAAGGAATGAAAATGAGAATGCAGTTATGCACCACTTGTCATGTTAAAATTATATCCCTTTCTACCACATTTTCTCCATGAATGCACAGACATGTGAGCAAGAAATGTGGCTGCCACTACCCAGCTTAACCCAAGCAAATGAAAATGATTTCTAGTTCTGGCATCTCCCTGGCTATTCTGAATAGAGTTGAGCATCCTCTGCCAGCTGACTGTGCAGCTGGCTTGACCACCTGTGTGCTGCAGAGCAGGAGAACTGGTCAGCCATAAGTTTATCAGCAGCCATACTTTTTAACTTAATTGTAAGTTAACTTTTTAAATTAATTGTACCTTCTTGCAAACTGCCTGCCAGAAGCAAAACATCTTTCACAAATTTCTCTGGAATGCCATTTCCTATACAGGACAGTCAGTGATTACCCCAGTTTCTCTGATTTCACAGGTCTTGAGCGGGAGAACTGTTCTAGGTGGTTCTTTGCAGGTTTCTGGCATGACAGCTGTGACTTTCAGGTTGCCCATACTTGACTCTAATGGGAAAAAAACAGATGATTGATAAACCTGAATTACCTGCTGAACCCAGGGCTGAATCTGCAAGGAGCTTTTATTCCAATCCCAGGTCAATTAAATCCCTGCTGTCTACACTGCAACAAGCATGATTGATCCAGAGTGACCCTACCTTTTCTCCGCAATATCCTAGAGTGGATATAACCCTTGATATATGAAAAACCGGCATGAGTAAGCATGCAGCTGTCTGCTTGTCCCAATCTAACTAGCTGCCTTGAGCATCCAAGGCTGTAGAAAAGCTCTGATTGGCTAGGGTGTCAGTTTAAAGGCTTCCTCGTTCCCAGGTTGCAAGGCTTCCCTTAAAGGGGAAGCTCTAACTTCTCTCAGCAGAAGCTCCAGAAGCCCTTACTTCTCTTGGCAGAGGTTTTACTCTTGGATTTATTCCCACTCTTCTGTTGTCTCCAATGCTCCCCCCCCCTCAAGAAAAGAAAGAAAGAGGCTCCTTCTGTGCTTGGCTCCCCTCCTCGTTCTGAGCTTCCCTAATCATGTGCAGAACACTCTCTGTTTCAGTTGGGGGGGGGGAAATAGAGGAAGACCAGAGTTCAAATCAATCTGAATTCAGCAGGATCCACAATGGAATAAACAAAGTACATGCAGAATCACCCCAGGTTATACTTCAGGGTATGGACATTTATGAATTTCTGAACCTGTTCCTAAGTGTTATGCAGATGTGCCTGCAGAAGCAAGTAGATAAAACAGGACAATAATTTACAATGTGACACTCACCCATTCTCTCTCTCTCTCTCTCTCACACACACACACACACACAAACAAACATGCGCACACAGCATATACTTCAAATCTAAACAGAATTATTTTTAAAAACCTAAAAATTTTCAATATGTCCATTATTCTGACTGAATTCATTCAGTCTAACTAAGCAGATATGTGCATTCTGGTAATCCTGCAAGTTAGAATTTTAATTGGCTAGAGATATTTCCTTCTGTTTGCCTAACATTGGGTAGAAATGATCCCTTTTATAAATTGTACTGTCCTAGAGAATTTCATCCCAGTTGGGTGGGAGTGCAGAAAACTGCAGCTCAAAATGTGCATCCAACTGATAGCTATGGAAATAACAAGATTCATTTCATAATAGCACTGGCTGGAGCTCCTATATTAAAGAATATAGCTCATGTTTTTAACATCATGAATTATATGGCCTTAGAATATTTTTGTATACTTCTAGTATTATAGTATAATGACTAGTACAATAATAACTTTATTCATTGTAGGACAGTCTATTAAAATATGAAATCAGCTATTAAAATATGAAATCAGTTCAGTGTTTGTTCCTTAAATAGGCAAAGAACATAATAGAAGATAATTTCCCAGACACTGAGGCTGATCTATATATAATGTTATACATAAAGTATAAAATGCAGATAAAAATTTTGTTGCTATTTTAGGAAGTATTAACATTTTTCATGACTCATCATTGGATTAAAAGGTTTTGATTGCAAACTAGCTTGCTCTGCGGAGGTGGAATGAAAGAATTGACCGAGCTAATCTGACTCTAATTTGAGAATGGACTTCTAATGTCTTTCTATTGAACCTCCTCTGTCTTACCCTCTATCCTACTGTGTTAGCAAGAGGGGAACAGTATGCCAGCACAATCCCACCTTTCTCATACAGTACAGGTTTGAAACCCAATCCTGTAAGGTAATGCTATAAATGTTTCTTCCATGCTCTGTGATCACAGGCTTTCTCTACAGCATAAAATCACTGCTGTAACTTGTGTGTCATTTTCTAAACACCGAAACCGCTAAGCAAATTAAAAAAAGAAAAAAAAACAGTTTAAGAAATAGATCTTTCTCAGAACACTTTTGAAAATCACTGAAGCATACTTGCATGCTTTGAAAGCAGAGGAAATTGCAGTCATAAAGAGCCCATTTCAGTTTGCAACTACCGTGGCTATGGGTTAGTTAGGAATGGATGGGAATAAAGAGCCCTGGATTTTATCTGTGGAGAAAAACCAACTACAATATAACTGTTAGGGGCTTTTTTGTTTGTACTACTCCTGAAATGTATCAAATGCTAAGAAGAGATTATGACATTTTTGATAAAGTCTTCTTCCCCTTGGTTTTGACAAGCAGTCACAGCATGGTTTGTTTGTTTGTTTGTTTATTTGTTTGTTTGTTTTACTATGTGTATTTGTTACCTAGGGAAATGGGAGGCAGGCTGTTGCAAGAATTTCAAGAGGGGCTGCTATTTGGATGAAGACAGATATGCCCCCTACCCAATAACCATGGAGAGAACTGCTTGTCACCTCTGACACAGAGCTGATCACTTGAGGAGGAGGAGAAAAGGGTCAGAAGCCATGGTACTTACAGACAAGTCATTTTTACTCTGCATTTAATCTTGCTGATGGCCTAGTGCAATAAAGTCTGTACTTGTGCTTGTTATGCAGTTATGCAGAATACTGTCACCCACAGCCAGCTCTCACCCATTCTCCTAATGTCCATACCACTACTTGAAGAAATTTCCCAAAACAAATCTTTCCCAATTAGAAATTTCACTAACTTCAGCTTTTTAGAGCCTGAAATTATGAGGGCCATTCCGCACAAGTTTAATGTAGCAGAAGGCTTTCATATTGTAAATGCTACTAATTTGCAGTTCCGCAAGATGTCGCACACAATCTGCAACACTCCTGAAAAAGTTCCACGAAAAGCGATTCATTGTAGCGCTTCTAGTGAAATCGAGAAAAGTGGATTCACCCTCCGAAAAGCGCTACACTCTTGCAAACAATCTGCAATACTAGCGAAAAAGTCCTGTGTGTTCTCAATTGTTGCGGTTCCAACAAAGTCCCTCCCCCTGGCTCTCTCCTCCGAACGTCTGGCAAAGCGATCGCCATTTTTTCCCCCTCGGAGTGAGCGGGGAAAACAACAAACCAGCAAGGCTTGATTCACCCAGTGAGGCTTCTCTGGCTACAGTCCTTCCACAGAAGTGCTTTAAAGCTCCCCTAAGTCCCCAAGCACAACACAGCCCCGTTTGCAAGTTCCCTTTATTTTTGGCCAAAAATAGCGCCCATGGTTGGGGGGGAATTTTTTTTTCACTTGGGGGAGCATGGTAATGATGAATCGCCAGCTCACACACCAGCTAGATGGGTCTCTCCGTTGCAATGAATCAATGCATATTCGTTGCAACGTGTGTTTTTTTTAAACTTAAAAAAAACCTGTGCTTAAAGGGAAAGGGGCTTTTCTGGAGCATGATAACAAGCACCAATTGGCTGTTTGTTTGATTGATGGCCAGAGGCGGGACCAAGCACAGAAAAAATCACTTCCTTTCTAGCGATTCCTGCGAGACCAGAAACGCTACTGGATTCCACTACAAATGGAGGTATGCGTAACACCCAGATTCCACTATTTAAAATAGCGTTTCTGCTTTGTGGAACCAATTGGCAACATTGGTCCTTGTGCGGAAACACCCCCAATGATCAAAAAGAGTATTCACATTCTCAAAGTTATATATATATGTATGTATGTATGTATGTATGTATGTATGTATGTATGTATGTATGCATGTATGCATGCATACATGTATGCTTGCATGCATGCATGCATGCATATATATATATATATATATATGAATTCTGGGTCCCTTCTATCTAATAAATTACACCTCTCTTCATACAGCAATCCTTGTGAACGTCTACATGTTGGGAATTTGGCTACTAACCATGATGGACAAATGTCCTGAGTCAGTCTAAGGTAGTTTCAATTGCCAATTCCAGTCTGAGAAATGCTTGAAGATTGAGGGCACTGCCTGTGGAAAAGGGGATTTGGGGAGGAATTTGGCTTAGAATTTATGTTATACCATTGAGCTTGCCCTGTGAAACTGCCATTTTTCCTGGGATAACTGATCTGTGCAGTATGGAGACCAGTTGCAATTCCGAGAGAATTCCAGTCCCTACCTGGAGATTAGTAAACCTGTGTACCATTCTTCGATAACTGGAGGTATCCCACTGTTTCCATGCAGAAGGGCTAGAAATACATCCACTGGAAATGTTCTTCAGAAATGACAGACTAGAGAGCTTTAGATCAGGGGTAGTCAAACTGCGGCCCTCCAGATGTCCGTGGACTACAATTCTCAGGAGCCCCTTGCCAGCGAACGCTGGCAGGGGGCTCCTGGGAATTGTAGTCCATGGACATCTGGAGGGCCGCAGTTTGACTACCCCTGCTTTAGATTTTGTTTTAAAACCTTATGGATTTTGTGTGATATTGGTGTCTACTTTGCATTACTGCATTTCTTTGAGCTGCCACCTGAGAAAGGATCTATGGTGTGATAAGCTGGCTCACGATAATTCTGTCTCAGTAAAGACAAAACTGTTCTATTTAATTCTCAATCCCTAAATCAGGCACTATTCCTCAAAGCCTGGTATCTTTGGTCTAGGTTCATTCAGAGCCAGTAAATCCCTTCAGTGTAGTATGTCAAGCCAAGGTGGAAGATGTTCAGCAACTAGTAGTCCATATTTTCCATTGCATAAAGTATAGGAAATCTTTTTACCATTCTAGATTTCTCTCCCAATTCATGAATGGCAACCTGCTTTTATTTGTTTTTTGGGAGATTTAGTAAAACAGAAAACCTAACTTCAAAAGGACAATCACTACTTACACAGAAACTGTTTGGAATGACTTTAAAAGAGATACAAGGAGGAATTGTTCTCCACTCCACTTCAGAATTAAACACACTACTTAATTTGATCTGTCTCTGTACGTTAGCATAGTAATAGCTCCTAATTTGAGATGGTCACACATGCTCATGCAAATGCAATGCATTGCCAGCAGTCCAGATGAGGGGTCATTTTCTTCAAATACTTCCAAACTAACATTGACTCGCAGGAGGGCACCTTTTGCTTAATGAAGATGTTTAAGCCACTTCCATTGGCTTAACAAGGCCACAGCTTTATTATTAACTCCACAGGAGTGTTGGCACAGCATGGGAAAGGGAGCCTGACTTGCAGTCAGTTGACCCCAGGAACCTAGACCCCAGCAGTGCCTCGGGGCCCACCAGTTCCCCTGCTGGGATCCCACCTCAAGGGAAGCATACAGTGGTGCCCTGGGGCCCACTGGGTTCCCACCATGGGAAATGCAGGTCCTCTTGCCATTGGGTTACTGCCATGTGGAAATGTCCCAACCAAGGTGCCAAGAGGAAGCGCACACTTGACACTATAAACCCTGAGGTGCCAAGGAGAGGCACCCCTTTTCTTTGGTCCCACCCTGGGCTACCTGGCGCTGTGAGCACCATGCCTTCCTAACCAGGTCATCTCACAGCCTTGCTGCTTCTTAAGGAGGCCCCAGACCTGGGGATTCAGGTGCGTAGACAGAATTTCCCCCCCAAATGCTCTGTTCCATGCCAAACCACCAGCTGGGATAAAATACATTCAAAGACATATGCCAGTGGCCTATCCCATACTAGAAACCATGTTAACAAACATAACAGGGTGGGTGGGAGGGATGCTACTCCCACAGTGGCATTTAAGGCACCGTGTGCCTGTGCCTCCCCACCCTGCCCCACTCCAGGCATGACACTACATAACCATGCCCACCGTGCACATCACTGGGCAGTCCCCCACCGTGTCTTCATTGGCTGCCCGGCTCCTTTGCAGCATCAACAGTGGCTTCAGCCACATTTACTGTGACTGCCAAATGGTAGAACTTCATTCATTATTCCATGTTTTCTCTTACTGTCCAGAATATGAAGCAGAAATAGACAAATTTCTGAGAAAATGGATTTTGAAATATTCATCCTTCCTTAATAATGTAAGACCAAGATTAACTTTGAGCAGTTTATGTCAAAATAATGTTGTTGACATAGCAAACGTCCGTTTTACTGCTATTTTACATTCATGAATGGATAGATGTATGGTTTATGGGCTATTAAATATTAGTAAAACTGAACTGTTTCTTTCTTTGTTGAAAAAGTGCATCGGTTTTAAAACTCTGGAGGTTACTATGTTGGAGGAGAAGACATTGACAAAAAAGTATATTTAGTGGCCAAGATGCAGAATGTTCTGCTAGACCACCCACAACAGGTCTTTGAACTTGCAAAAGTGCTACTGAAATGTTTGAGAATTTTAAAAGCACATTGTGATATGGCCTTGTTAATGTGTACTATGCTGCCATTTTTTTAAAAATCAAGTGTCCCAAAGGGCAGTTATGAACTCTCAAACATGCTTAAAATAGCTTTTTATGTATCAAGGAAGTATCAAACATCCACTCAAAATCTGTTGTGTTTGGATCTTGGTGCTTTGTATTGAAACCCAGTACTGTAAAATGCTTAGAGAAATTCTTAAGAATGAATGGAATGATGCACCATATTAATGGACTCTCATAATCAACTGATGACCTGCTGTGGCTTTTGAGCAAACCACATGTCAAAATGCATGTTCAGAGAAGTAATTGTTTCTTTTTGTGCATTAGGAGCACAACAAAGCCGGTGGTAGCATGGCCACCAGTGGGAGGATTACATGGACATGAGCACATCAGTACCATTTCTTATTAATCCATCTATTATCCATTGGATGCTGGTGTAGAAAATCAACCAGGTCAATTTTTCTTCTTCTCTATGTCACTTGAATGCTTATGACCTTCAGTACAGAACAGTAGTTATTGAAAGCTTGCCTCTGCTCTTCTTCTTTTATGCTCTGTATGTTAATATCTGGGCACTGGAAAAGCCAGAGTGGTGCCAATTATGTAGAGAACCTGTAAGACATTGATTCATATGCTGTAAGTCAGGGGAACATGTTTATATTCATTTTCTTTGAGAGAAAGAGCAAAAATCAAGCAATATTTGACATTTCACTTTTTTTGTCAGAGACAAAAGCATACTCACTAAACTATCTACCTTTCATGTGAATCACAAAAACCATGTTCTAACCCACAGGGTTTTGCCTACTGTGACAGGAGGAGACTATTTAGCAGAGCTGCATGAAAAGTTCATTACCAAAACCTCAGAACAGGTCATGACAATTCAATCTCTTTCCAACAAGCCTTAATGGATTAAATAATGCATATTAAAAGTGATAGTAATATAAAAATGGGTCATGTATTTCTGAGCAGCTTGTGTGGCATGATGTTTGCCCACAAGAGGCACCACTAGTTTTGGGTTAGGAATAGTCAAAATAGTTATTTAAAATATAATTTCAGTTTGCAGGCAAAGCCATGCAATGAGAGCTTGCTTTGTTTCAATACTTTGTTCTGAAGGCTGTATCACATCTTATAGCATGTGATGGATCTCTGTTTCCACAGCATACCAGCCACAGTTTTCCCTTAATATCTGATGTCTGCAGATACACAGAACCCTGGAATAATGATCTTTGTCTACTTGTTTCCTATTTGTGGGTACGATTTATGTGTAAAAATGACCACTAAAGATAAGCCATTAGTGTTGAAGTGAAATCAATGACTTAAGAGCATAAGAAGAGCCCTATTGGATCAAAGTAGTAGTCCATCCGTTTCAGTATTTCTCACACACTGGCCCACGACCCTTTCTGGATGTCGCTTCTTAAAATAGGTATTCAGAAATTTTCTGCCTCTGAATGTGGAAGTTCCCTTTACCACCATTGAATAACATATATTTCGTGAATTTGTTGACTCCCCTTTTGAAGTCATACGTTATTGTGACCATCACTATATTATCTGGCAGTGAATTTCACATTTAAATTGTTCTTTTTTTCTGTCCTGGATCTATTGATCATCACCTTGATTGGGTGTCTCTGAATTCTAATATTTTGGGAGAGGGAGAAATAGTTCATCTATTTGTCCATGAATAATTTTATAAACCCCTTTTTCTAAATGACCCCAGTTACTTTAGCCTTTCTTAATAGAAAAGGTGATCCAACCCTTTACATATCCTGTTTGCCATCTTATGTAATTTTTCCAGCTCTGCAATGTCCTTTTAAAGATATGGCAACCAAAACTGCACACAGTAGTCCATCAAGGCTGTAACATAGATGTATATGACTCAGGTCAGCTTGATACTAGGGGCCATTCCGCACCCAGAAAATACAGTGAATCACTTACCTTTTGCAGACCCCGCATGAGGGGGGGGAGGATTATTTATAGCGTTAACCCATTGTGCTGGTTTAATACTATTTTTTGAGAAGTGCAGAATTGCCCTAGAAGTTCTAAAGGAGTTGCCACATTATTCTCAGTGATGCATGAACACTTCTCTATTCAAATGGGTAACAAACAAACAGAGTCTAGTTACACCTTTAAGACCAACAAAGATTTATTCAGGGCATGAGCTTTTGAGTAGAAGAGTGCTTACACTTGAAAACGCCCACCTTGAATAAATCTTGAATAAATGTTGATCTTAAAGGTGCTATTGGACTCTGATTTTGTTGTACTTCTCTATTCAAATCATAATTTGATTGGAATTTTTTTGTCTTTATTGGCACTCAGAGATATATTAAAGGATATGACAAACGTGTGCGTGTGTATCGTAACCATTGGTGGCTCTAATATTTTGAAAAAGCCACTCTAGACGGAGCACTGTCCAGGACACCTCTAAGTATCCAGCCTGCACTACCATCTGCACAGGACAATCAGGGTGTGCCCAGCTTTGCTGGGCACACCTGTATTGAGCTAGTCCCTTGGGTCATCTAGTCCAACCCCCTGCACAATGTAGGACACTTACAACCCTATCGCTCATCCACTGTATCCTGCCACCCCCTTGAACCTTCACAAAATCAGTCTCTCCATCAGATGGGTACCCAGTCTGTTTAAAAATGTATAAAGATGGAGAATCACCACCTCCAGAGTAAGCTTGTTCCACTGAGAAACCGTCAGGAACCTATTTGGGATGTTTAGACGGAATCTCTTTTGAATTTATTTCATCCCATTAATTTTGGTCTGTCCCTCTGGGGCAAGGGAGAATAACTCTTCTCCATCCTCTATATGGCAGCCTTTTAAATACTTGGTTATCAGATCCCCTGTCATTCATCTCCTCTCCATGCTGAACAAACCAAGCTCCCCCAACCTTTCCTCATATGTCTTGGTCTTCAAGCCCCTCACCAGCTTTGTTACCTTCCTCTACTCTCTCTCTCTCTCTCCCTCTGTTCCACTTTCCTGTAGGTGATACTGACCTTCCTGCTATCTGTCCAATGCAGCTGACAGAAAATCTTACAAAATATTAACTTTTTATTTTGATCTATCTAGGATATGTGTGTTGTGTGCATATGAGCGAGCAGAAGAGAGAAAGAGCTTGTGTTTGTAATATTCTAAGTCTGAACTATGAATAATTTATACATTCTTGCATAGCCACCTCTAGCTGAATTCATAAAGTTTTAAGCATGTACTGATGAATGTTACCAATTGATTACTGTTGTTGACCACTGGTACAAAAAGTAGCATATACACTTGAAATGTAGCTGATTTTTAAATTATGCTTGACTTGCCCATGATTACCCTTGCACATATGTAACTCAAGTAAACCAGTGAGCACAGTGAATATTTCCAAGTACATAGAAGACAACAAATAGTCAATGTCGTTGCATACTTGACTCAAGAGATAATGGATGTTGTGAGTAGGGAAAGTTTTATTTTTCACCTGCTCTATTAGAAGAATCAAGTAGCAGCAGCAAAAGAGTTTGCTACAGCAAAATAACAGATTCATTATTGGTGCTGAGCCACTAGGCAGGCACTGCACCTTTTGTTTTGAAGCTCCTTTCTCACCTTCCTCCTCTGAGATTCCTGGGGCTCTGGTGACAGAAGTGAATTGACTGGCCAATGACTCTGTGTTGTCAACTCTGGGTGGGAGCCTGAGGAGCCAGCACACTGGTAGCTCGCTGAGGATTCATATCTTTCTGCAGTATCTCTGCCACTGGCTGTGGTTTTGGATCAGGACTTCTGGCTGCCTCTTCCCCAGAGACATTCTCTGCATCTCTTTGCTCTGCTGAACTTAGTCCATAACAGATAGACAGTAACCATCCTATCCTCATCCAGCAATCTATATTCAAAACTGGATGGCACTGCAGGATTAGATTGCACTGTGAGCCTTGTGTCCTGTATTTTATAAGCATCTCTGGTTAAAATTCCACAGGTCAGCTGTTTGGAAGACAGAACTGGGGGCAAGACTAAGTTTCTGACCAAGCTGCTGACCACTCTATACATGGACAATGATTAAGTCAGGCTTTCCTCACATGAGCAAAATGGGCACATATATCATATCATGCATTATATGTTTTGACTGAATTATATTATGATTTTAATAACAAGGCATGTTTCTGGTCAAGCAGCTAAGTTCTTAATATAATAAAAACTAAAACTCTACCTTCTCAAGGCAGGTACCAGATACCATATGAGAAAGCCCAGACTTGAGATGAAGAAGAACAATTGCCCTCTGTAAACAGTAAACTGATTCTATTGAGAATAGTGTAAATAGAAAGCAAGTCCAAATGGAGAGAGGGGGGCTTTCCGCACAAGGACCAATTTTGCTGAATGTTTGCAGTATGCAGAAACGCTATATATAATAGTGGAATTTCGTCATTCCGCGTACCTTTAATTCTAGTGGAATATTGAAGTCCCAGTAGCGTTGTATTCATTCCCCACATGTTTCCGGTCTCGCTGGAAACGCTACAAAGGAAGCAATATTTTTTCCATGCTTCTTCCTGGCCATCAATCAAACAGAACAGCCAATGAACTTTTGTGTTTGTGCTCCCAAAAAAACCCTTTCCCTTTAAAAACTGTTTTTTAAAAGCCAAAAACACCAGTAGCAACGAATATGTGTTCATATGTGTTCATTCATAGCAACGAGTATGTGTTCATTCATTGTCTCAGAAAGACCTTTTTTGCTGGCGTAGGACCTAGCGCTTAATCGTTTACACGCTCTTAAATTTAAAAAAAAAATCCCCCCCATGGGCGTGATTTGTGGCCGAAATTACGGGCAGTGTCGAGCAGGGGAACGTTAAAGACACTTGCAGTAGGGAGCTTTGTTTTACTTTTAAGCACTTCTGTGGACAGACTTTGGCTGGAGAATCCTCACTCGTTCTTTGCTTTCCCCGGTCTCAGGGGAAAAAAATGGCGATCGCTTCTCCGGAAGTTCAGGGGCAAGAGCAGGGGAGGGACATTCTTTCTACCACTACATTGAGAACGCACATGTCTTTTGCTGATGTGTTGCAGCTTGTGCTCAGAAGTGTAGAGGTTTTTTAAGGGGGAATCCACTTTTCCCAATTTCCTGAAAAGCGCTACAATGAAGCACTTTTTGCGGGAGTGTTGTAGGAGTGTTGCAGATTGTGTACGATGACATGCGGAACGTTGAAATAGTAGTGTTCACCAAAGGTGATCAGATGATTATAATCACATGATCAAATTGATGTGTTAATTTCAAATGCCCATTTGCTGGGATCCCTGTAGAATCTGGTATGTCATGAGGTAGTTGTGATTGCTTCTTTGAACAGACAGACACACATATACCTCTTTCATCGCAGTCTATACTTACTCCACCACTGCAAATCTCTCTTGTGAAGCAAGACAGACGGTATCAACAATGTTCTTAGGATTATATATCTGTGTTTGCCCATCTATCTAATAAAAGATTTCCCCAAACTTAAAAAATGGCATTTCCATATCACTAAATGAGGTAGCCATTATTCAGGTTACAGGTAGGAAGATGAGAAAACAGGTCACAAAATAATCCAATGAGCCTTTGAGAAAATTGGATTTTGAACCAAGACTTCCAACATGCATCAAATACTACAGACCATAATTGACATGGGGCAGAAATGACTACTGTACTGAAGAAACACTATTTTATCCTTTACTTCTACACTGGAAAAGGGAGGTGGGGGAAAAACCCTCCGCTTTGACCTTCCCTGAGCATGTGAAAAGGTTAGTTAAAATGTGTCATATGGTAACTAATCTGCATTAAGAGATTTTGTGAATGTTCCTTTCAAAGTTCTCCTTTGCACTATTGTAAACCCTTCCTGACGATTCAGCTTAGCTTTAACCTTTGCTCATGCTGAAGGTTAATGCCCATAATTAGCAACTTTCCCCCCAGCTAGCATGCACATTGATTATTATTATATATTTATGCAACTTAGTACAGAATCAGTTGTCAACGAAGCAAGCACAGACAATTTCATCTTTAAAAATGCTGTGCAACAGACAGAAATAAAACCTAACTAAAATAACAGCAATGGAAATAGTAATATATTGCAAATAAAAATGTCAATTTATGAAAAGTTTTATCCAATATGCAACATTTTTAGTTGGCAGCCAAATATCAATCAGTCCAAATAGAATGGATATATTTTGCAAGCTATACTGCATAGATAAATCTAAAATGAGGGGAGGAGGAAACCCTACAGATATACAGCAGTTTTCAAAAATTGAAATGTTAAATAAGGATAGGTACAAACTGGAAAATTGTGGTTTAATTTGGGGTGTTCCCAAACTGAACCACTAAACCCTGATGACCCAATACTCTTGAATTGAACTGGGCCAGTTTCGGCTGGTCTGTTCACTTCTCCCTTCTTAGAAGCAAGGGAAAGTAAAATGGTAGGCTGAAACAGCTTGCAGCCATTTTGTCTGACAGCAGGGCACACATGCCTCTCAGCTGACAGGCTGAAAGGGTTACAAGCCATTTTAGTGAACGATTTTTCTTTCCCCCTCCCTTGGAAGTTGGGGAAGTGAAATTGATCCCTGAAATGGCTTGCAGTTAGCAGCGATTTCAGCCTTACCTATCTGTTGTCAGACTGAAATGACTGGCAGACAGTTTTACAGTTTTTTTCCCTTTGAAAAGGGAGGAAGTTAAATGGCTGACTTAAATGGCTCTGAGTCATTTAAATATCACAGCTGAGGGATGGATTGCCCTTCTCGGGTGCTAGGTTTAGATTTTGGGAACCCCAAACCCAAATGGACAAAGAGGAGGCCTCCTCTGGACCTGAGTTCAACGGGCATGAAATGGCCTAATTCATGATGAATTTGATGTCTTGAATTGGTTCATGCCTATCTCTAATGTCAAATACTAAAATGAAAGTGCAGTTAATCATTAATGGGTTGGGTTGTTATCCTCTGATGCCAACATGACCTTGCTACAACCACAATGCAACACTGCATCCCACCCTGAGACTGATGCACGTCCAACTTGGTCACAGTTCTATCCTCATCCAGCAAATTATATTCAGGATTGGATTGCATTTCAGGATTTGATTGCACTGTGAACTTTGTGTCCTGTATTACAACATAGGGTCATGATCTGAACAATCACCATGGACAACAACCTGATGACTTACAGCTCTTCGTTCTTGGGAGAATTTTGTAAACATCTCTGTTTAAAATCCGACAAATCAGCTGTTTGGAAGACAGAACAGGGCACAAGACTGAGTTTCTAGCCAAGCTCCCATTCCATCCCATATAGCTGGCTATTTTTAACTTGTATGTTCTGCTTTCACTTGCACCATTCCATATCCCACAAGACCATCCCCCATATTTTTCAGCAGATGACCTTTAGTTATTTTGACTACAATCTGAAGCACAAATAAAAATTATTTTTAAGACACCCTGTTTGGACATCCATCATTCTGTGCTGGTGACATGTCAGTCCCTTTTAATTTTATGTTAGTTTCAGTTATGTTTGTGTTAAAGCAGAACTATGCAAATAAAAATATTGTTAAGTACTAGCATGCTAGTAATGAACAAAATAATGAACTTTTATGTTTTTGTTTAGAAGAAGAATTGGTTTTTATACTTCACTTTCTCTACCTTATGAATTCTCAGAGCAGAATTCTGAGAGCCAGTTTGGTGTAGTGGTTAGGAGTGTGGACTTCTAATCTGACATGCCGGGTTTGATTCTGCACTCCCCCACATGCAGCCAGCTGGGTGACCTTGGGCTCGCCACAGCACTGATAAAACTGTTCTGACTGGGCAGTGATATCAGGGCTCTCTCAGCCTCACCCACCTCACAGGGTGACTGTTGTGGGGAGAGGAAAGGGAAGGCGACTGTAAGCCGCTTTGAGCCTCCTTCGGGTAGAGAAAAGGGGCATATAAGGACCAATTCTTCCTCTTCTTCTTCTTCCAATTGCCCTTTCTCTCCCCCCCCCCCCAAGACAGGCACCATGTGAGGTAAGGGAGTTCTGAGAGAACCATGACTGATCCAGCAAGCTTCATGTGGAAGAGTGGGGAAATCAGACCTGGTTGTCCAGATTAGAGTCCACCATTCTTAACCACTGCACCACACAAGCATCTTACGTCTGGCGCATTGATGGACCACCCGCTTTTTCCATTTCCTTGGGTATAGGGATTGCGCAGGTGTTATGAAGAATACACAGCTATAAAAAGTACCACATTAAATCACCTATCAGGATCCACATCTAACTGATTGTCAAAAACAATGGCTCAGCAGCATTGGCTCAGGTCCTAGAGTGTGGCTACACAGGATCCCAAAGTAAAATAATCCTTTTTGTATTAATTCTGCTGGATCTGCTCAACATCCAGCATTGGATACCTAGGATCCAAGGGCTACAAAGTACAAACTCAAAAGTTTGAATACAATTGCATTAATAAAGCAATCATAGCCTACATTTCCATATCAAGCTGATGAGCAGAGAAGTCTACAGTGTTAACAATTTGAATTTCAGAATATAGATTTAAACAAGATTACTTAATTTAGAACCTTGCTGCCCTTACAGACACTAAATTCCCAATCCCAGGACTTCCCCACTGCTTCAGTAGATGTCATATTAACAGAATCCTGCTTAAAGCAGTTCAGCTACAGGATGGAACAAGCCCCATCATAGCAGGGAGAAATACTGCTCAGCAGGGCAGAGGGGATCATTAGATCAAAGCAGCTGCTCTTGTGCAGGTTTAAACTTGGAAGCACCATCAATGCATATAGCTTCTCCAGCTTTCTTCTGTATCAGCCTAGATGCATAATGAGCAATTTAATCAGATCTGGCAAATGACACGAGCCCACGTCCAGGGTAACCATCACAGACAGCAAAACCTTTTACACAATCTGAATACAGGAGAGAAGGAAATGAACTGGCATGGATTTTTGAAATTAAACCATTTGATTTCTTAAGTAGCTGCCAGGGCCACTGGCAGCCTTGACGATGAATATCTTAAAGGGTGAAAGTGAATTTATGATGGCAGCAATCATCGTTCCTATTTTCATAAGAGGCCTCTTTCTCACAAAAAGTGTATTGTTCTGTGTAAAGGACAGAAGGATGGCTCTGAGGACCAGCGTTTTCAAGTCCAGTAAATATATCAATATTGTTCTAACGGTTGCTAAAATGGCACTATCTGGAAGGGCCAATGCATTTATGCTGATGGTAGTTAGGGAACAAGAGGATTTGGCATCTGATAAACACTGCGATAAATAGATATAGAATATTGGTGATATCCATGGACTTTTACTGTAAGAGTTTTTATAATGCATGTTTTACTTCATTAGCAGTTCACATGGTGTTTTAACCGTAATCCTAAACAGAGATATATAGCACTGTTAATCATGGAATTAAGATGGATGGTGCAAAATTCAGGTTGATTAAAGAAAAAAAACAACCTTCAGATTCACCGATAACATTCAAATTCAAATTGTTAGGCATCACATAATTATGTCAAAACTCATGTTGACTCCAATCTCATTTCCAACTATTGATATAGTTCTGAAGATAAGTATATCAAAAGGAGAGGTAATTATGTGCACTGCCTATTGTGATAGGGCAGGAAAACCATTTTGCTAGGGACTCAAATTAAAGATAGAGGCTCAAGTTTAAACCTTGTCTGATTTTTGGGGGGCATATAATAAGTTTCACAACTTGTTAGTATGTATATCATTTTTATTATGGCTAGGGACTCCAAAGTTGAAAGTGGCCAAGCCTCTCTGGACCTCTAAAAAGTTGTGTAGTACAAATGAAAATCTGAGAACCTGATCTGATCCTTACTCGGAAGGAAGGATGAGATGCAGACTATGCTGCAGTGTCCATTGCCAAGGTAAATGGAAGGGGAGTGGCTGTGGATCAGTGGAAGGGCATATACTTTGCTCTACTGTTATTGGTTCTCAGGTAGCAGTTGTTAGAAGAAGAAGAAAAAGAAGAAAAAGAAGAGTTGGTTCTTATATGCCATTTTTCTCCACAAAAATGACTTACAATCCCCTTCCCTTTCCTCTCTCCACAAAGACACCCAGTGAGGTAGATGAGGCTGAGAAAGCCCTTATATTACTGCTCGGTCACAACAGCTTTATTAGTGCTGTGGTGAGTCCAAGGTCACCCAGCTGGCTGCATGTGGAGGGGAGAATCAAATATGGCTCACCAGATTAGAAATCAGCACTGTTAACCCAAAGGAAAGCACAAGTATGCCCACAAACCCCTCTGCATTGCTCTCTGAAACACCTCCCTAATGTCAGTCAGGGGCTGTTAGAGGCTTATTTCACTGCAGGCCTGAAGGGAGGGTGGGAGTTAATTCCCAGGGGCAGCTAACTCACCGGGCGATGGACTCCAATGAACTGAGAGAACTGTGAGGTTAAAGAACTGGGAGGAGACATTTAGGGGCAGAACATGCACACTGATTGGGTGGCCACTGGGTGAATGGCCAATCAGGCTGGAGGAGGACACAGCCAGGAGCTGTACAGGCAACCTGATTGGCCAGTAAACAGTGAGCTCCAAGTGCTCCCACCACCCGCTTACCATTTTATTTATATAGTACAGATATCTAATGCAGTGTTAATCTATCAGGGTTTGGCCGCCAATACAGCAGTTTGAGCCCGAAGCAGCCAGCAATAATACAGGACAGCTTCTGTTGGTTTCATTTTCATGTAGAACTGAGGGGTCTTCTTTCCCTTCTTTCTCCTCTGCTAAAAATGTCATAATCTTCCATTAACTGTCTATTGTGACGCAGGTAAAGATACAGGGATATAGGGAAACCATGGGTTTGATCCTAAGGATACTGCAGAAGAGGCAAGGAAGACCCATTCTGGGTGTCGCAATTTGAAACAAACCTTCTGTCTTGTCTCTTATTGGGAAGTAGCTTGGGAAATCATGACAAATGGCTGGCAAGAAAAACCCATTCCTCGGCCATTCCTCCACTAGATTTGAAGCCACTTGTAATTGCTGTGCATTAACAAAGCCCTGCTGAGGAACAGTTATGGGACCTTCCATAATGCATAGTCGGTTGGCTTTTAGTATCCTGGCAAGTTGCTTTGAGTCAACAGCAAAGACTGGGACTGCAATTATTATGCTCCACAGACTGGAAACAAGGACCTGGGAGGAGAGAAACTAGAGGATGAATAAGCAGGAATACATTAAAGATGGAAGTACTAGATAAATATTGCACTAGTAAAAAACCTACTACCATTCAAGAAGCATATGTATACCAAGTAGGTGAACTGAGATATTCAAGCCCCAAAATGGAGGTGAAGATAAATAAAAGTGTGTAGCAAGAACTGAAGCATCAGCATGGGCCAGGGATAATAAATTTTGAAGCTGAAGGCTGGTAGTTCATGGTAAGTGGCAGAAGATAGATAAAACAAGGGATCCTCAAAAATCTTTCTATTCCAATTGCAGTTTGACTGCAGTTTGTGAATACAGCCCACAAAAGTGGAAACAATGTTCTGTCATTCCACGCCCCACAATGTTTGAAATGAGGTGCATGCACACTCTGATACCATTTTCTGTCCATCATTTGTCATCTTGAGTGTGTGTGTGTTTAAATAAATTAAATTTAAAAAGGTGTTTTGATCCTGCTGGGATGGAGAGAGGAGCACTGTGCAACTTGGATTGTAGCCTTGCCTATTTTGCCTGGCTGATATAGCATTGGGATCTGGATTGCAAATCCCTTACACGTACAGATTTTTGTACTGCCTCGCCATGGCAGTTCCTCTGCTTCACTCACCCACCCAATGAGCCACACAGAAAAAAAATAATACAGTCTTACAAAAGAGAAGATTTCCTTCTTCCAGCTTGAATGGAGATAAAGTGAGTGCTTGCCTGCTTAGCTTCCCTGCCTGATTCCCCAAACTACGTGCTTTCACATGTTTGTATGAATTGGATGTCTGGGTTCTCACCTTGCTGCCAGGTTAATGCTGTTTGATACATGCACCAGAACAAGGAATCTCAACAACTGGTGTCTACCATAACCTGCACAGGTGCAAAAGGAGCACCTGTATTCTCAGACAGTGGTTTTTATATACCAAGTTCCTGCACTCCTCCCTGGGAATGTTAACTTGGTCCAGTAAGTTTTAAGCCAGCACAAATATTTATTTATTTAGGAAATCCCTATGCTGCCTCTTCAGAGGTTGCTTACACTTAAAATCAGCAGAATATTTTTTTAAAAAACTATTAAAAACAATATGTTAAAAACAAATAATTAGACAAAAGTCTCATACAATCTAAACATAAAACAGAAGCAGATCATTAAAAAAAACCTAATAAGTCTCCTAAATGAAACAGTGGTTAAAAAGATGTGTTTCCTCATAGTGCCTAAAAGAAAGTAGGTAACAAGCAAGTCTCAAGTAGAGGTCATTCCCAAAGCCTTCAGAGAAAGTGCTCTGTCTCTAGTTACATCCACCTTTAAAGGGTAAGGGCATAATAAGCAGGGCTTGAGAGACAGATCTCATTTGGCAAGCTGGGTAGCATGGGAGAAGATTGTCCTTGGTATAAACATGAAGAATTACATCAATTGCACCGATGAAAAAGCAGCAGATAAATACCTACGTTTTAAAAGATACATGCTCATGATGAGCTTGAGGTATATATAATTCAAGCAAGATTGAAAACTGAGCCTGCCTCAACTGCAGTCACCCAGCTAACTGCCATTCTGAATACTGCCACTGCACAGACATATAATTACTCCTAATGGCATTCATGTGGAATTGCAAATAGATAAGCAAGCTAGTCATCTTAGGTGCTCAAGTTGATAGCAAAGAAGAAATGGTGGCAAGTTTTGGAGCACCAGGCTTTACAATTGTCAACTTACCCTAATGTGAAACTGTGCCTGAATTATTTCAGCTGATGTTGAAATAACCTTGATATCTGTATAACTTCCAACAACTTTCAGAAGAACTTTGCCTGGAGAAGTTCCCAATGGATTGTGCTAAAAGTGATATGAAGAGTATTAATTCTAAGGCTATTCTTTAAACAATAATGTTTAAGTGCCCGGGTTTTGCTTAATTAAAAAATCTATTTATTACAAAGTCTGTCATGTTGATGGAGAAATTCATCTGTATCTAGAATATCCAATTCTGCACTTGTCAGATTCACTGGAGGTATACCTCCTATCTGTGGAAACAATAAATTACTTTGCAGACTAAGATCAGACTAAGATTTTCCCTCCTTTATTTTGTGACATGAACCTCTTTAACAAATGTCACTTTTCATTTGTTACAACCATTTCTCCTGATATATTTACTAGTTCCCAAACACATAGAAAACACTGAACTGAACATTTATTTATATTCTTTGTGATTTAATCACTTTTTATGGTTCTCTGTTTTTCAGCGTATAAAATACTTATCAGTATTTAAATGCTAGAAATGAATCGGTTTTATCAGAATGCTTTTCTTCAATATTTAGTTTGTCTGCTACTGGGAGATTTCTGCCCAATTTTGATTGTGTTAGCCCCCATCAAATAAACGCCTGATAAGACTTCTGCTCTTTGTAATTGAATCTGACTTGTGACTTTTTGTTTTGGATACCAGCTGAAGACCTTTCAGCTATTGGAAGTCATTCTAAAAATGTTAATGTTGAGATGCCATGGGGAAACAGCAATGGTCTTGACCAAGATCTGCATTTGAATAGAAGTGAAATTCATTTATTTCGTATTGTTAAAGGAAATGAAATCCTATATCCTAAAAGTATATTTGATAAACACGAACACATAGTTTCCTGCACTGTTGAACTTGAGGACACATCAAAATTTGTGAAGAGGTCATGGGCACTGGGCCAAAAAGGCTTCCCTGTCAGTGGAGTCAGTAATAAATTTTTAAGAGGCTTGTGTTGCTAAATACTGCTCACCAATGGGGAATCACCATCTGCAAGGCTGACATTATTGGAGACTTATGATGAGATCTCAACTCACAGTCACGAGGATGGTTATCAACTAGCCATCTGGTTTATGACAAGTGCACGTTTTTGCTAACAAGTACTACTTGACCAAAATAATATACATATGTTGTGATTGTTTGTAAGGAGACATTATGTAATATTGTAATCTTGTGACTTTTTGAAATATTGTGTGTAGGAGATATCATGAAATTTTGTATAATTTTCTCTGACTTCACATATGATCCTTTGATAATTTACAGAGTACATTGTATGTGAGAATAGTTTTGTACAGTTTGTATATTGTTATTAAAACTGTTTGCATACTTTTTCAATTTGCCTATTTTTTTGTATTTGATCTTTCCTTGTAGTTTGTTATTTATCCTTTCTGGATTTTTCAACAAGGTTGCCTGTTTTTGTTTTGTTAGGATATAGCATAGCAGCAACAAGGCTTTCACATGGCTGGTTTCTCTTCCTTAGTCCTCTAGCAGTAGCCAATAGATCCATGGATGGCAGGGTGAAAACAGATGGAGATGCTCAGTCGGAAGCTTGGATGATAAAAGCTGTCAATCAGCTGTTGATCGCTGCCTCCATTTTTGTTTCTAGATCCCTCTGAGGAAAGGGTTCAGGAAGATGTTTGGAAAACAGTTTATATTTGGTAGCTATTTAAGTCACTAAAACAACAACATTTAATTTCTATACTGCCTTTCCCCATATGAGCTTGGGGTGGTTCAGAGAGGTATGCTTGGCCCTGGCTACAGCCTGGTGGAATGAATAGCCATCTGAGGTGTGAGCATTCTTCCACCAGGTATTTGGTTGAGACCAAGGACCACCACAACCATCTAACAGGGCCTCCAGTCAAACTCCCATCACTGTCCACTTTGTGCCTGGCCAGCAACTGTGGACATCTTAATTACCAGGTTTATAGGGACATTGGAGTCAGGTCTATGAATAGGTTTTAATGTATTTTAAACTTTTATTTTTGGTCGGATTTCTAATTTATTGATGTGAGCCACTGAGATCATGTGGAGAGGAGCAGCATATAAATTAAAGTATAAACAAATAAAACACATTCAATAAAATAACTTACAATAATAGAATCACAATAAAATACATTTTAACACCTCCATACCAACCCCAGAAATCTGTCATGCCCACCGCCAGCTACCTCAAAGTGGAGATGACATCAAATAGGGGGCACAAAAAGGAAGAGATGGTGGAAGGCCCATAAAATTTCAGACTGCCTTGGTCTCTCAACCACAGGCCTGGTGGAAGGTGCCATGTAGAACTCTGACAGCTCTTTCAGGGCCCAAATTTCAACAGGCAACTCATTCCACTGGGTTGGAGTCAGGGCTGAAAAGTAGCATATCCTTGCAGAGTGTAATGCACTCTGGGGGACATATTGAGAAGGAACATATTGGTGATTCATGTAAAGTAAGAAACAATTATATATATATATATATATATATATATATATATATATATATATATATATATATATATATATATATAAAATATATATTTTTTAAGTGAGTATGAAATTGACTGACGCAACCCATTATTGTTGGAATGTCACTTATGAAGATGGAGCAGTTTGTGTCCAGGCAAATTTATTTTCATCATCTAGTTTTTGAAATTCTGAGCAATATTTTTACCTCTTGATCTTCCTTTCAGAACCAGCATTTTGATAAGCCCTTCTTTCAGAGAAAGATCACTAAATACTATTCTCACAGTGACTGCCAGCTGGGATGTATAAAGTTTAGTAAGACAGCCAGAGAGAGGAGAGGCTAGATGGTATCTCAAGGCAGATAACAGGAGGAAAGAGAGAAGGTCATAGTATTCAAATACCAGGAGACATGAACCAAGAACAAAAAATGCCTCTGGTTTTAATAATTCTTTCTCTCACTCTCTCTTTTTAAGGAAGAATACTCCTGCATCTTTCTGAGTGCATTGAGTAAATAAAGCTCCCAAGAAAGGTAAACTTATATTTACTGCCTGGATATTTGGGGTCTCTTTGTTTAGTGGTCCAGAGCTCCCACACATCCATTGCCATGAACACCAGCTCAGGGTTGCGGGACATTAATTTAAAGTCCCAAATTCTCCTTCACAATACAACCTTCTACAGTAATTGTCGCACACCCAGGGAAGACTATCAGGCCACAGCTCAGCCTTTGAGCGTTTATGCACTGGGAACTTCACTGCTCCAGCTCTCATGCAGGAGTACAAATCAGGAATGGATGAGGTGTACCAGGCCAGATGCTCCCCAATGTGGGTGCAGGAAGAAGTGGGGCAATCTGCCATGTCTGAAACTCCAGCCTGCTGCCCAGCATGAAACCTCCAGTGCATAAACGGTCTTTGTCAAGCAGGCTTTATTCTGTCTGCCTCAGGTAATTCACTCACCACACCAGGATAATTCTGCTTTCACGTCTTGCCTCATCTAACATGGCAACTGTGCCTCTTTTCACTAGAAATTCAAACCAACAAATAGTAAGGAAAAAAAGAAGAAAAAGGCTCTGTACTTATGGCTCAATCTTGCTTCAGATTCTAATGCTGTATGGTGTTTGTCCAGTACAGAACTCCCCTACTGAAGTTCAGGCAGTCCTGAATACTTAAAATGGCTTCTCAAGCCCCAATCTCTAGATGTTTCCCCCTCTAGAACCAGCAGCACAAGAGCAGAATCCCTGGATTCTCTTCCTGACCAGACGACAGAGTTTTGATCTTATCTACCATTCTACCTTCCTTCCCAAACCTAACTTTCCATGGCCTTTTCTGCACACACACTTTACTCTGGAATATGACTGCATTCTACCCAATATTACTTAATTTGATTTAATTTGATTTAAGGATTTGTTTTCTGCACATTCCATCTCTTCAATTTTTCCCATGGAGAATACTGCATTACAGTGAGCTCTATCAGATTACTTCGGCGATCGGCTCTACCATCCCTTTTTGCACAAAGCTCCATATTGGTTGATTTTATTTATTGATTGATTTAAAATTTATGATGATGTCAATGGACGTTCATTAATCTGTAGTTTATTCTCTGTTAACCATATTTCACCAACCCCCCCCCATATATACTGTAATTCATTTTCAATCTAATGCTTTTTAAAATGCTTTGCTCTAAAATGCTTCAATCTAATGTTTTGCAGGAAGATCCAGGCTTCTAGAGGGTTAAGTTTTTTTTGCCAGGAAAACTTGTCTGCAGGGTGGCTTTCTTTTGCTCCCTCTCCCTCCTAGTCTTAGCACCAAGTGACTGGCTTGCTCCCCTTAAGGACCCTTCATTATTAACAGTGCAGTCATTGAGGTAAAAGTTGCACTTTTTTCATAGAATAATACCAGGACCATGTATTGGGCCTGGAAGTAAATTAGAAGCCAGTGGAGATGGAGCATGACTAGAGTGGATATGGTCCCCATCATCCCCTCCAGTCAACATTCTGGCCACACACAGCATTCTGTACCACCTATAGCTTCCAGACAGCCTTCAAGGACAGCTCCACATGAAGAACCTAGTAGTAAATTAAACTAGTTGATTCTAGGGAATGTACTAGAATGGCAACATCTATCGGTTGTCTGGTGTGTTAACACTGGAAATTTAGTCCCATAAACTTTTGCCTTTGGTTACAATTTTTTTATTCATCCAGAGAAGGTTGTATCCAAAGGTGGCTGATTTCCTTTCTTCGAATAGTATTCCTGTTAACTGTCCAGTATATGCCTAGCTTTATAGCCTTGCTTTGTCACAGTTTTTTTTTTACTCAACACTTGCTTTCAAAATGCTGCATTTGCCACTTGCTCACTTCACATCATTTTTCAACCAACACTTTTGCAAAATACACCATTTGCTTGTGTATATCCTTCTCCCTAAGGGCAAGCACCCTGCAACCCTTTATCTGACAAGAGCTTACTGTGTCACTATTAGTTTCACTTTTCCCATTTTCCCCCTGCTTGTGTTACATTCAGTGTATCATATCCTAAGGGCAGCTGCCCTTTGAGGCCTGTTCTGTTCAAATGAAGCAGCTGTGCAGAACGAAGGAGAGCTGTACCAGAAGGAAGAATAACAGCAGTCCTAATGCATTTCCGAAATGAAAAACAAAATGAAGACTTCAAAACTATTACATGCATCAAAGTGCCATGGCCAGAGATGAGGGCACAGGCATTTGCCAGCAGCATGGCATATTTAGCATGGGCATTTGTCAAGCTCAGCTACAGCATTGGGAAAAGGCCACCCATTTCTCTCAGATAAATTTAAATGGAGCAGATAGAATGAAGAGACATCCCTGGCTCCTGGGGCAAAAGTAAAGGGATCAGTTTGTCTGAGCAGTAGGTTATTCTGACAATGATTATATAGCAGCTTGTGACACTGTTATTGTGACAGTGACCTGATGTTGTAGAAGAAACGGACGAAAGGTGTGAGTCAGAAGTATAGCTGCTAAAAGATCAGACTATTCACAGATTTTTATGTGTGCATGTCTTAAAGAAGTTGTCTGGTTCTGCTCTACTTGCTAGACAATTTTCTATTCCTGTTCTAATAACTGAAACTGGTGCAGAGATATATCCAGAAGTCTGTAGGGAAGTTGAGATGAGTGATTTACTTTTACCGCACCCAATGCTCACAGGACTTCCAGCTCCAAACGAATCCCCCAACCATGTAAAAAACACTAAGGAGGGAAGAATCAGGTTTCAAGGAAAAGAGAATGAATTATAACAAGGAACGTTTAGGGGGCAACTGAAAAACAGAGAATTGTGTTCAAAATAAGGATGCAGGGGCTGGTGAATATTTTAATGTGCTGCTATATTTTAGGGGCAAGTCTGAATAGGAGATATTCAGACATAAGGATAACTATAGGGTCGGTCCATTCTTTTTGCTCATCCTAGGCAAACAGTGACACAGCTTCCGCATTCAATAAAGAAAAAAGTGAGAAGTCTAAAATGTACTTACTGGTAATTCAACATCATAAATGGAAAAATAAAAATAGATGAGCTCTTCAAAAACCTCCATGTTCCATCATGTCACTAGAGGAGACCAGGGTCAACAGCTATGGAAACTCTAGAAGGCAGTTAATACCAGCTCCCCTTCAGTATGGTGGCCTTGAGTTAGCAGGGCCAACCTGTCTATTGGGGTCATAAGACTAGTGCCCTTACCACTAGCCTGTGCCAGCAGCTTTGGAAGGAGGACTGCATCACTGAAGTTTTTACTTATTTTTGTATTCTAACTTCCATTGTTGAACTCCAGGAAGCATACAGGGTGGTGGTGGTGGTGTGGTGGTGTGGTTTCCTCCTTGGTCCCACCTCTTGTGGTGGTGTGGTTCCTCCTTGGTCCCATAATTATGCAATATTCCATGTAAACCACCCAGAGCCGTAAAGAATGGGCAGCATAAAAATATAAACAAACAAATAAATAGATACAGCACTCCCATAAAAGATGGTGAAAAGTTCAGGTACCCAAGTGGCACTTCCTTGCTCTGCTGCCATGGGGAGGCATATTTCCTTGGAGGGCAACAGAAATTGAGTTGAGCCCAGGGTTAATGTAGTACCACACCTATAGTGGCACGCAGGAGCACAGCTTATGATGTGTGGAAGAGCTGCAACTTCTTCAGTATCTTTCCTGTGACTTGTGATTAGCTTTAAACAATAAAACATAGAAACACATCTTGAAATTACATATTGTCTCCTTTTGATGGCTTCTTGTGTCAAGTATGGAGAGTTAAGTGTTCAGAACTTGGACCATGTTATTTGGACAGCTGCCTACGGCTGACACGTATAGGCGGGGATGAACACAGCATGTGGTTTTCGGACAGTCCCTTAGTTTGGTTTCTCACTCCAAAGGAAGAAAACAGAGACCAGTACAAAACAGAGACCACTACGAAACAGAAATAGAGACCACTACAAAACAGAGACCACTACAAAAAAAATGGCATGTGGAGGGCATGTGGAGAACCTATAGGAACCTATGGGGGGGGGGCTCCTGACATGGTCAGATTCTGAAGATGGGCCTTGGCAAATTAGTACAATTCACTCTAAAGCTAGGCAATTATTGAAGGATATAAAGAAACTCACTTCTACTGGATTAGAAGGAAAGTTTAAGGCTGTTCTGCAGCATACTGTCAATTACACCTTCAAGGAGCTATTTCCTTATACAATTAAAGTGCGGATTAGTTTCCTCTTTTTAGTAGATTGGGAAGCTTTCCTTATCATGTATTAGCTATTGTCCTGCACACGACAGTGGTTTTACTCACCAGAGATTCTCAACAGAAACCCATTTAACTATAATGGCTAATGATTCATACAAATCGGAGTTAGGAGACCGGGACTGATGGAGAACTGAGTGAGCAAGAGAAAATGTGTTGCCAGAGGAAAGTCTCAATTATTCTCTAAAGGCAAGACGGGGGGGGGGGGGGATTCCATCCCCTTTTCCGAGACATATGCCAGAGTCAGAGCAGCAATGTTAAACTATTGTTTCAATGTGGAAAGCATAAAAATTGCAAAAAACATTTTGCAAGCTGAAAAATGCGAAAGCTCATCACAGCATTGTGGGTTTTCACTGTTTCCACTAATCACTGACAACAGAGGCTTTGATCAAGCAGATTATGTTGACAGTTATTTTCTACAGCAGACAGAAACTCTTATCTTCAAGCCATGAAACACAAAAAAATGTTCATAAAGATCACTTTGAATGCCATTTTCCCTGCTTTATGTAAGTTTAGGGATTACTGAGCACAGAAGGGATGTGATAAAAGATACAAAGCTTCGAAGGTGCTCTAGCACATAGCATTTGTTACCGTTACATCACACATTCTAATGATAAACATTCTTTGACAGTTTGGATATATGCTAATGTGCCCCACATTTCTGCTACTGAGGCACATTTTTTTCTTTGAATAATAATTAGAAGCATGCTTCATTCTTTAAACAGAAAAAGGTTTGTATTTAAAGTGTAAGAAGTTCATTTTTTAAAAAGTTCTACCCTATGAATTACATGAGTACATGAAGCTGTGTTCTATTGCAGCAGAGTTTTTGTCTATGTACCATACATACAGACTACTTTGTCTGGCACCAGTTCTTCAGGATCCCAAGCAGATGAACGGTTTTAAGCGACATCTGCAACATGAAATATACAAACTGGAATTTGGATCTCCTGCATGCAAAGCAAATGTCTCCCCCTCCTATGTGTGAGTCATTTCTCCCTTCTGATCAATGCACTCAATTCATGCAGCTTTAAATACTCTGCAACTTCAAGAATACTCTGTCCTTCAAGGATTACATAACTCAAAGACATCTTCTGCAATATCAGGGCCAATTCCATGTGGTTTTCTATTCAAAGGATTAAAGTGTTTTGCAGTCTGAGTAGATAACCCAGTTGTATGTGGCAAGGGAGTCTATGATTGGAGAAATAAGCAGTGCGCGTGACCTGGGTCAATGGAGGAAAGAGATAATCTGTACTGAGAGACAGATCAAAAGGTCAGGAATAGATAAACAACAAGCAGTTGGTTGGGAAGCAAAGAGTAACCGGGGCAGAATGGCTATTAGGAAATCACAAGCAGAAGACCCACAGGATTTTGGGGGCATCTCATTTTCCCCTGCATCCCTCTCTTCCGCTACATCTGTTAGTTTTTAACTAATTTAACTTAATTTTATTGTTTATTGTCTATTTTTTTTAATTGCTGTTCACCGCCCCAAGATGGCTGTGCCAAGAGGGGCAGTCCTATAAATCAACAAATCTTCTTTCCCTCCACATCAGTCACCATAGCCTTTCTTCTTTTGCTGCTTCCTTACCACCTACCAGCCAGCCTATCTTTAACCCACTTCAGCTCTCCTTTCTTCCTCTTACTTGGTAGCCTCTCCAGGAAAGTCTAAACTGCAAAGCTGAGCTGTGGCCACCAAGTACGCATCCTTTTTCATAACGGGATCAGAGATAGGACAGAGGTGGAACTTTCTCCAGAGCTTTTTTGGCCTCCCAGTCTACTCCCATTTTACCATCCCATGGCTTTACTTTACAGAAACTAAAACTTGGAGGGCCATAACATGAAAACTTATGGCTCAGTGGTCATTTATTTCTTACATATATGTTACAGATCTTTCTGTGGACCTGAGACATCCTTCAGGTTTGTAGATAAATGCTTCCAGACTGCCTCTTATTCCAGTTTGTGAATTTAGAGTTCATATAATCAAGGAATAGGATCAGAATTAGTTCTATGATGGTGATTAGTGAAAGAGTTTCTTGGTCACATTCTTATGAAGTCCTGACTTGATTACTGAGCAGATGATGCTTAGGAAGTAATATGGAGGAAATAACTGATGTGTTGTTGTAACCTGATTTTAATAGCTGGCCAATTATTTCCACTATGCCACTTCCTGATCTCAGCTGATTTTCTGAATCAATGGAAGCAGCTCTCCATTCCTTAGCCCTTCCTGGTGTATTGAGATGTTGCCTGCAAATTCCTTTCATGGCCACTTGTTGAAATTGTATCAGGAATACTGAAGTAATGCACATACTTCCCCAGATCAGATATCAGGCCCAGAGGAGAAATAGCCTACTCCTACCCATCTTCTTGCCTAGCCAATGGCATTCAAGGACTAGAAGTGGGGCAAGGGAGGGAAAAGTTATCATATCAGGGGTTTGGAGGAGAGATATGGCATGGGCTGACAGGTTTTAGGGACCGAGTGGAGCTGGTAGGCGGTGAGGTGGGGAAAGGAAGGCTGGGGCAGTAGGGCAACTTAAAAGTAAGCTCCAGTAAAAACCAAGGAGGAAGGAAATAACTGAATGTGCTGCAGGGAGAGCTGCATTCTTGAGGTGAAGCAAATGAATCAGATGGCACAACCCCTTTCTCTTTACCATTCTGAGGCCCAGCAAGGCTTCCAGAGACACCTCTCATGGTTGGATGAGGGCAAGACACCCATATTGGAGAAGGACAGCCTTAAATCAAAATCTGAAATTTGAGACCCTAAGATATGCAGTAATCAATGTTGGATCCAAAGTCAATTTTTCATAATCAGAAGGAAAATTGTCTGCTGTAACCATGGAAGCCTACCAGTCTTTATAAAATATTGCTTCTGGAGGAGTGGGGACCCTGTGAAATGGCATACAGTGGGGGTCTGCAGTGGGAAAAACATGGTGGAAACGATTAGTTTGGTCTGAAATTACATAACACTTTTACGTGAACTTCAGTATGCTGCAATCTGCATTTTCTATGAAGACATCTTTAAAAAGCTTATAAGAAAGGATTTCCCCATAGTTCCATAACTGCTAAACAAGCAAAATGCTAAGGAACATTTCTCAAGAAGGTACTATTTATTTATTTATTTATTTATTTGATTGTTTGATTGTTTGTTTGTTTATTTAGATTTTTATACTAAGGATGTGCAAGGGGGGAAATAATTATTTTCTCCAGGATCTGGCTATTTTGGACCTGAAAAAATATCAGTATGTCCCAATATTTCCAAATTCCAATAACAGTATGGTATTTGAATTTGGTAATATTCAGGAATCCTGACTTTTTTCAGGTCAAATATACCCAGATCTGGCATATGAGCTGCTTATTCTGAAGATCTTGAATAATGCACTTTCAGTGCACTTTAAAAGTAGATTTTACTGTTTTGCACAAGAAAATCCAGCTGCAACAGTAAATTGAAAGTGCATTATCCAACGTCTATGGAATGAAAAGAAATGAAAGTTTATCCACAGCCCTTTAAACCTCTCCACAATCAGCTGCTATGAGATTGGCTATACTGGTCCAGTAAAAACCAAGGCGGAAGGAGATAACTGAATGTGCTGCAGGGAGAGCTGCAATCTTGAGGTGAGGCAAATGAACCAGATGGCACAACTGGTCAAATTCTCTAATCTGTATTTGGCTTTAAAAATTCAGGTTGAATACACCACAATGCACATTTTTAGGGGGTACCTGTGCATCTTTTCAAACGTCCCTATAAGGACTTAATTGTTTTAACTTCTTCCAAAGGACTTGCAAGGCCAATAATGAGCTGACTAGTTGCACATATTGTTAATGGACTGAAGCCTGGAATCTCATTTTTCTTCAGGCCTTTTCATCCTTATATGACCTCAAAATGTATTAATATATTAATAATAAACTAGTAATTCATATTACTACTACAACAGCAGTATGGGCCCATGCACAAGGATTCATGAGCGTGAGCTGATGACTGATGCTTTAATAGGAATGTAACTCCTTGTAAAATAGAACAGAGTTTACATTTCAAGAAACCCAAATTTGTTGATAATATATGAGTGGTTCTTCATTTCTCCCTCCCTTCCAGATCTTCTGTACAGTTTATTTCATTTCATCTCTGAAAAGAACAATATAAATGATGCTGATCTGTAAAATAGGACAGAGTTTACATTTCAAAAAAACCAAGTTTGTTGATAATATATGAGTGGTTCTTCATTTTCCCCTCCCTTCCAGATCTGCTGAACAGTTTATTTCATTTCATCTCTGAAAAGAACAATATAAATGATGCTGATCAGAAAGACCTTTTATTATTACTTTTCTGTCTTCTCCTTCTCCTGTCTTGAACATTTCTGTTTTGTCAATATTGTCATTCAACAGCTATTCTGAAAACGATTAGGGGCTTCAAAGCTTTATTTGATCAGCAGCTAATATAGTGCCAGTAATTTAGCTGGCAATTTTTGTGAGTATTCATTCCTCTACCAATTCACAGATAATCAAATTCATTTCCACCTTGAGACCCAGATATCAGCATTTAGGTTAGCCTATCAAAACAGTAGCACTATTAATGGAAAAATGGAAGATGCTTGGGGTCAAGTCCTGGAGGAAAATCCTAGGGTGAACCTGGGGACACATTTAAGTGACAAGGAATATTTTGTTAACATAACTTTGACTGTATATGATTTAAATAGTTCAACTAAACCTTTGATGAAGGGGGGTTTAAATTGATTCATTTTGTTCAGTTTTTAAAGATTTTTCTCTATATATTATAGCCTAGATACCTGTAATATCTTATTAGTCAATACCTATTTTAAAGTAGGTATGAAATGAATGGCCTATTAATCACATATATATTCCATTTTTATTTTAAGATATTGCTTCATCTTTAAAACAGCCATGAGAGTATGTTAGTCAGAGTGTCAGAGTCAGATTACCTTTATTATGGAGATTGCAAAATATCCATATTTTAAAGGAAGAATTAATAAACATACATGTGTAGCATGTCCTTGTGTTTAGAGGATTAATGAGGGATTGAACTCAGGTGTTCCTGGCCCAAGTCTGGTATATTATTATTTTATTATTATTATTGGTTCCCCTGAGGCTTGCAGCGGGTAACAACATGTAAAAAACCCATAAAACCCCTAATACATAAATCACCTAAAAACAATCCCCAGCCCACCCAACCCACCCCACCTGATGGTGGCAGAACTATCCAGGAAACCAGGGGTCACTGCTGATGTAGATGTAGAGGGGAGGGGCCGATCTAAAAAGGGAAGATGCTGGCTGCAACCATAAGCCTGGCAGAAGAGCTCCATTTTGCAGGCCCTGCACTAAGCCTCACTGAAGGGATACTACTTGAGTTGTAACAGCACTCAACTCCCTTCGTGTCACTCATTGTACATTATGAGGATCAAACAAGATAACCATGTAAACATACCAAAGGGAAGTTACAATATTCTGACCATATCCCTTCTGATTCCTTAATATTCCATCAGCACCCACAAGCTGGGCACAAACCTGCATATAATTGCAGGTAACTCTTCATACTCCGGCATTATGGAAGACTGAAATGGTGACCCATAGTTCCAAACGTTTGCCATGAAGGTCAGGTTACCATGGTAAAAAACAAAAGCAACAGCATGTGCATGACAAGAGGAAGCACTCCGAAAAAAGATAAGTGTTTCTTCCTTGAGGCCTGTTGCCTCAAAGGTGTGAATGAGAACCTCTCTCTCCTGCAGTTGCCCTAAATTCTGCCTTTCACCAAAACCCTTTATAGGCTTTAACAGGGAGAAGGGTTTGAGATTGGTGAGACAAACTTAAGCACTTTCATTGAATCTTTGCATCATGCCTAGGCGTGCATTTTTTATTCTGTATTAGTATACCTTGTGATCCGTATACCTGAAAAATTTGATCAGTATACCTGAAAAAAAGCAGGAGGGAGGAATCTCTGTATACCCAGCTCTGAATATATTTTGGTTTTATGCTTATTCCAGTAGATTTGTGTAAACTGGATTGAGTCGTGCTGCTTGCCATGCCTCTTATGTTCTCGCTACCTACTTAAGACTTCTGGAATGGGCTTATATTTCCTGTTCCACTCAGTGATTTAAGTAATGTCTAATTTAGACTCGGCATACAGTTCAAAGTAAGACTTGGGGCTAATTCACATTTTAAAATATTTATGTGCTAGATACAAGGACTTTGGATAAGATATGCACCTGGAGGTCCATGCTGGGAACTCAGTTCACAGGCAGGCATGAGTGGGCTCAGTTAAGGTTGGGAACATGGTGTGTGTGAAAAGGGTTCTTAAGACTTCTCCCTGGCACTCTTTTTCCAACCTGAAACAACCCCAAGGAATTGTTATTTGCCCCATTTGGTGAAACATATGTGTAATGAGCCTCTTGTGGCACAGAGTGGTAAGGCAGCAGAAATGTTGTCTGAAAGCTCTGCCCATGAGGTTGGGATTTCAATCCCAGCAGCCGGCTCAAGGTTGACTCAGCCTTCCATCCTTCTGAGGTCGGTAAAATGAGTACCCAGCTTCCTGGGGGGTAAATGGTAATGACTGGGGAAGGCACTGGCAAACCACCCTGTATTGAGTCTGCCATGAAAACGCTGGATGGCGTCACCCCAAGGGTCAGACATGACTCGGTGCTTGCACAGGGGATACCTCTTCCTTTACCTTTACCTATGTGTAGGTGTCAATACCTGTATATTTCTCCAGGGGGAGCATATAACTGCTCTCCAGCACCCTTTTTGTTATTCATTTAATTTATATACCAACCTCACTGTAACATCTTGGGATGCTGTCAGGAAACCTGCATGGGAGGGAGGAGGCTTAAGCCTGATTTCCCGGCACATGGTGGTTGTGTTCCAAATCAGGCCCTGTACACTAAGGTTCCCAGCACATCTCATGACCACATCTGTTGATTGTCTGTGTGTTTGCCTGATGCACAGTCTTTGTTCCAGGTCATGTTCCCTTGTTGATACTATGTCCTGTATTTAATTGAAGGCAGTTCAGGGTGATGTGTGCCCTGCTAATAAAAATTGCTTTTGGAGAATAAAAGGGATAACTAATGAGAACCTCTGTAAAGGTTAACTAGAGGTGTGTTTATACCAACTTTGTGAATAGTGATGTAAGTTCAGTGCAAGTTTTCAATTTCAAATCCATTACTCTTGTCAGCTGTTTCTATTATCCATTATTAATACTTGTAGAATGCACGTACCACATTTCATTCCCTTTCAATCTGTTGTCTAGTAGCTAGCTAACACCAATCCAGAAGTGTATGCCTGGTGCCATTAGCCTGTGTGTTGGCAAAATCTTTCATCACTGTGGCCATTCACACTGCTGAAAAGAGGTAAAGGGAGTGTTGTATTAATTAACTAATTTGTTCAACTTTCAGAAAGTGTGAGACAATATCGGCAGATAAAGGATTACTTACCACCAGTTTAATATTCCTATTTTCCCCCAAATCCCAACAGTAGATCATGTAATTAAAAGAATTTCATCTGCCATAATATAACCTAGGGATGATCTGTTTGAATCCATTACAAAATGTTTGTAACCCTGAATTTAATTTGCAGTATTTACTAATATATCAGATGTTTTGTCTGTGGATTCTACATGGCATAGCCTAATTTCAGTGTCTGCAAAGACAAAATGCCTAAAATTTTAACAGTAAGGAAAAACAGCTTGAGGTTGAAAATCAAAGTGTTGCATTCAACCGACTGAATAGAAGGAACAATCTCCTAAGTGTTATTGGCTAGTTAAAGATATTTCTGGCTGGACTTTTGACAACCGTGCTTGAACCCAGCAAGAGAGAAGAACAGAGGGTGGGACTCAGCAGCATCCTGACTCAAAGAGCCAGCTCAATTATGGTCTTCATGGACCAGCATTTACAGTAAGACAGGCAAGGAAAAGCAGTGCTTGAGATCTCCATATTTCCCTGATGGCAGCCATGCATCCTTGATTGGCCAGAGTAGCTGAGTGGGAAGCCTGGGAAGATTAAATATTGCCATTTCTTTTTTATTTTGCATTTATCTTTTGTTAATTGCTTCACTTTCTTGCTTTTTTGCTTTTTATTGTGCACTTTTGTTCATATTATTATGCATTTGATGTGTTTATATTTATCTTGCCTTTATTCCCAGTGCAACTTACATTTCTTCTCCATTTTATTATGAGGGCAATATGCATTTTAAGTTGTTTATATGTACGTCATAGCCAAATAGTTTGGAGCAAAAGTACCATGAGTGGAGCTATGCTTATGGAATAGAGCTTTTCCCCTCCCTCTCTATCCTTCTGTCCCTCTCCATGCATTCTTTGGGTTCAGCATCAGGAACTCCATTAGACAGCATACAAAGTAATGATCTGTTGTGGGTGAAGATCACTTTTCTTCTCTTTCCACTCTCAGGAAATCACCAGTTGCAACAACCTGTAACATATACTGCTGATTTACTGACACACATACAGCATTGAAAAATGCCTATATTTCCTTGTAAATCTCAGGTTTGATCTACACTAGGGAAAAGGGTCAAAACAACAGGGAGAAGAATACCTGAATATCTCCTTATCAGTTGAGGCCCAGGTCACTGGAATAGCCCGCACAGCATTTTCCAGTAGCCAGGTGAGGCTACTAGTGCCCTATCTTTCCTCAGACTTTTTGGCCACAGTGATCCATGCAATGGTTACCTTCAGGCATGATTTCTACAACTCGCTCTATGCAGGCCTACCTTGTCCTTGACCCAGAAATTGCAGCCAGTACAGAATTAATCTGCTAAGGTCCTCACGGGTACACTGTGAGGACTCATATCTGACTTGGCCTGAGGCAGCAGCATTGGTTGCCAATTGCTGTCTGGGCCAAGTTCAAACTTTTGGTATCATCCTTTAAGGCTATTTGCAGTCAGCAGTCTCAACCATTCATGCCACTAGAATTTGTTACTGTTTGAGCTTTTGCCAATGTGATATTTGAAGATTAATCTATTGTTATCTCCACAGAGGAATATTTATACTTACTGTCCTGGCTCTGACCTGGTGGAATGAGCTTCTGGGAGAGCCAAAGGCCCTGATGAAGCTATCACAGTTCTGCAGGGCTTGCAAATTCGAGGTCTTCTGCCAGCTCTTTGGTTGAGGCCATGGCAAGTAAGATCTAGGGCCCCTCTCCGAGTCAACCAGTGCATCAGGTTGCTCCCCATTAAACCCTTAGGTGAAGTACCGCCTGTCAAGTGGGAAGGAGAGGGCAATATTATCACTTCTGGGACATGCTGGAGTAAATGGTTTTATTGTTTAAGGGGATTTTATTGTTGGGTTTTGTCTGTTACTCACTATGAGCCATCCAGTATGGGAGAGTGAAGGCAATGGTCTGCAAAAATGGCATCCTTTTAAAGAAGGGATGGGATGCTGTTACAACAGCAATGTGGACACCGATGATAACAGCACCTTCCTTTGAAATTTCCTGATTATTAAATCCATGTGTGAAAGAAAGTAAACTGACTCCACAACTGTGAACGTGCAGAGGGAGAGGGTGTATAAGAACTATGCTCAAACCAGTTCCAGTGCTTGTAGATCAACTGCCAAGAAAATAAGTAGTATGTGCTTGCATTCAAATTACTATACATTTCAACCAGTTCAAATGAAATGGCTAGGATTTTCTTGAAGCATCTTGAATATCAAGAAATGAATTAAATAAATACTTTGCATACATACAGTGATCGTATGGATTATGCAGTGTACTATCTTCAAAGCCCATTCCTAAGAATGGGCCCTGAAAGGATCCCCTCCCCTGGCCCCTGGCCAGGCAGCTTAAGGTGGCTTTGAGCCGCAGCTCACAGACAAATCAAGTGGGGCAGGCAGGGCAGCTCGTTAGCAGGGCCAAGACAGAACTCCTTAGCAGGCAATCAGCAGGCCAGGAGGCCCTCGTTAGCTAGCCCTCCATCTACCCTTTTCCCAGGGCCCTCTCACCTGCTGCTGGCTCCAGGCACTGAGGCATCTGAGAGCAAAGAGGCTAGAGTCCAGGGCCAAAGGGTGGGATCCGCATGGGCAGGGCCAATCAGGACAAAGCTGGCTGCACCCTGATTGGCCCTATTCCAACTTGGACAGCCAGACACGTCCCATCCCCTAGGCTGTTTCAGAAATATATAGAGGAACAACAATGGATAAGGATGTGTGCATGTATGGGTGTGTAATGGGAAAAACAGGCTTGGAAGGAATTTAATTTAAAAGAACAATCAGAATTCAAAACACATTACAGCCACTTGTTAATTAAATAAACGGACAATAAACAGTATAACCAGAAGCAAAGCATCATGTCCAACAGCATCTGCCTGACAGAACAGAATTATCTTTGTGAGTTTTCAGGCCTTCAAGAACGATATGTTTGTGTATATACACACACACACACATCTGGAGACAGTTTGTAAGAATTTAGGTCATGGTTTATTAATACAATTTTTTTAAAAGGTAATGCCAATTACTTTTATTAGGAAATAGACAACTAATCGGTAGTTGTTCCATAATCTCTGTGAGCACAATAGCAGTGAAGAAGGTAAATGCCACATCAGAGATTATTAGGAAAGGGATTTAAAATAAAGCTGTCAAGATTGTAATGTTTTCACATATGTCTATGATGTATCCACATTTGAAATACTCTCCAAAATTCTGGTCAACCCATCTCAAAAAGGTTGCAAATAGAAAATGTGCAGAAAAGGGCATTCGGAATGACTTGGAAATTAAAGCACCTTTCCAACAAGAAAAAGATAAAGTGTTTGGAGCTTTTTAGCTTATAAAAAAAGCTGAAAGAGGGACTTGATATATTTATAACATTATGCATTCTATGGAGAAAATGAGTAGAGAGAATTGCTCCCTCTTTCTCTCACTACGCAACTGGTACTAGATTCATAGTAGAGATAATACCTACCACTTCATAAAATGGGTGGAACTTGCTGCCACAAGGTGTTGAATGAAACATACAGGGATTGGACAGATCCATGAAGGATAAGTCTAACAGTGGTTATTAGCCATGATAGCAAAGTGGATCTCCATGTTCAAAATTCATCACTAAATTCCATTTAATTCCAAAAGTTATAAGGAAAGCTATTGCTTTCTAGGGGTGTACGACACCTTTAAAATTAATGGAAAAATAAATGAATGATGCACTGTTATTCATTGTCAATAGATGAAGAAGAGTTGATTTCTATCCCTACTGTTCTCTACCATAAGGAATCTCAAAGCAGCTTTCCCTTCCTCTCACCACAACAGTCAACCTGTGTGGTAGGTGAGGCTGAGAAAGTTCTGAGAGAACTGTGACTAAGGCCCATTCTGTACACATTGGATAACACACTTCCTTTTTTTAAAAAAATGAGTTTGTCTACATACAGTTGAATTTCATGCAGAGTGAGTCTCTGATACTTACTGTATGTATACTCTTATTCCAGTGATTTACACGTTCTATCTTGGTTGCACCATGAACAAAGATAGGCTGTGGCATAGATTTGTATTCTTGAAGGCTTTGAATACCAGTTCTGCTCTGTCTTTGCCCTGCTATCTAATTCTACCTGCTTTGTGGAATTCTTCCTGCCTTCTTAGGGTGGCAAAATGTTCCTTCCGCTTGGTGTTCAATTCCGTTTCCTTTGTATACTTTGTTTGGACTATAACACAACTACTGCCCCTATCTAACACTGCTTGCCTTCTTGAGCTATCAAGTCTCTTCTTCTTCCAAACAAGAATTTAATTGCACACAAAACTGCCATCATCTTTCTCCAGATGTTTGCAGTTTAGCATGATGATCCTTTGGGTGAGTCATGCCAGCCATAAAAAATTCCTCAAAATGGGATGGGAAACAAAGACATAACAGCTGGAAATGAGTTCTATTTTTAACTACTTATACCTTTCCATCTTGCCTCCTACTCAATAAAGGAGTCCTCCAGTTTTCTGTGAGCGAACTGTTCCATAAAGTTAGGACATCTGGAAAAGTTCAGTTTATATTAGCAGGTGGAGTAAATCATTCTGTGGGAAGGAATGTTGAGAAGGCAGTGGTCAGATGAAAGCAAGTGGCATATATGGCTCCAGCTCATGAAGAGTTTATAGCTTATACAGCAACAAACCAGCCACTTGAATTCAACCTGAAAATAGGCAGCCAATGAAGGTGTTGTAAAGCAGGTGTGATATGTTGAAAATAACTAGCTCCTGATCAAAGGCAAGCAGCTGCATGCTCCGTTGAAGGTATTTCAGCTGAGGCTGGTTTATACACTGTAATACTTTGGCTAAGGCATTCACTGGATAAACATTTTGATTTGTGAGGGGTAATGCTTGGCATTAAGATGCATTTTCAGAATGCAGCCTAGGAAATAGATTTGCTTATTAAAAACACAGAGTGTGACAGAAGACAAAACAAATTGGGAGAGAAGATTCATCTTGAGTTGGCACTTCCCAGCAGGTAGTGGATAAAATTTAATAGAGTGTCTGATTTACCACCACAAGATAGGCCAAAATGAGCACATTTATTTAAAAAGCACCTTTCACACTCTGAAGAAACCTTTGACAGCATTACTTAATAAAAAGAATCCAGTGTCATCGAAAATTCATTTATGAGGGGAACAGCAGTTAGCAGCTGACACCACTAATGTGTGCCAAGAATCTTTCCTCCCCCATGTTTGTCCATCTCATCTTTCATCCGGGTCTCGACAAATGAACTGTTTTCATGGCATGATAATTACACTGTCTTGTCTCTTGTAAAATACTGAGATTTCACTCCAGCAAAAGAAATCAAAAAGAGATGCAGTCTGGGAGTGAAAGCCTTAAAGTAAAATGTGGGTCAACTGTTTTTCATAAACAGGAAAAGATGGGTAGTATTAAAACACAGTGAGGTTTTACATCTTATGACAAAAACCTTAAAAGTGGTGGCGGCGGCTGCTACGGCTTCATTTATCAGAAGAAGTCATTTTTGGCTAGGGGAAAATACCACTTAAGCTTGAAGTCTTGCAAAACAGACCGTGAATGCAATTTTATTTTCTTTGCCTTTATTGCTTCGCCAGCTTAAATAGGTTGTCTGTTGTGTCAGCCAGAGAAAGGTCAGGCACTTGAATGCTGCCCGTGTCCTGCAGGTGGAAATGCAGCTTGGAAAAAACAAAATGAAACAAAAGCCATCACCCTTCAAGTGCAGAGAGCTTACACATACATTTCGCTTTACAAAAGCACAAAATGATGGTGGGAAATCAATACATGTTAGAACTCTGAATGTTTCATGTTGGGTTGGAACGTGAGTTAGAGCAGTTATCTGTTGGGGATGCTTTAGGAATATAATGCTCAGCTTCAGGCAGTCTGCTGGTTCCAAGTGGAATCTATGGGCAGGCATGCAAATTTATTTATTTCATGTATAGAAGAAGAAGAGTTGGTACTTATATGCTGCTTTTCCCTACCCGAAGGAGGCTCAAAGTGGCTTACAGTCGCCTTCCCATTCCTCTCCCCACAACAGACACCCTGTGGGGTGGGTGAGGCTGAGAGAGCTCTGATATCACTGCCCGGTCAAAGTTTTATCAGTGCCGTGGCGAGCCCAAGGTCACCCAGCTGGTTGCATGTGGGGGAGCGCAAAATCGAACCTGGCATGCCAGATTAGGAGCCTGCACTCCTAACCACTACACATCCCCTAGCCCAGAGACCCTCCAATCACTGTTATTAAAACAATAAAATAAATGTTGCCCAAACTGCAGTAAACTAAAAGCAAACAGCATCATTAGAAGCTGCTCTAGAATCAGCCAATAGAATTATTTTATTTGTTTGTTTGTTGGGGATTTTTAGGCTGCTGCCCCTTTCCAAAAATGGTCTCAGGGTGGCTTATATCATTTGTATTAAGACATGTAAAATACAGAATCAGTTAAAAACAAGCTTTAAACTAAAACAATATTAAAATTCTTGCTGTAATTGCTCTGTCCCGTAAATTGCCTAACAAGTCAGGCATGCCAGCTATAAAACCTACTATATGGCCTTGCTCAAGATGGGGGGGGGGTCACAACTTGGCAGTCATCCCAGATGAGGTGGGGGGCCCATTTAGATGTTAGAGGTGCGATCCTGGAACTCAACCAAATGCCTGGTGGAAGAGCATAATCTTGTAAAAATCAGTGACAACCAATAAAATCACAAAAAAGGTTCACAAAAAATCAGTAGTAAAATAATAAAATTGCAACCTGCATTAAAATAATTGATAGGTACAGAACAATACACATAACCAAACCAAAGAAAACTATCAATTCAACTGTCTTATCAATAGCATAATCATGGATAATATTTTTTTAAAAAAAACAGCAGAATCAACCAAAATAATGAGAAGTTAATAACTATTTCACATACCGGCTAAGCGCTGATGATAGTTGATAGTAGATTTGACTCATGCAGATGCACTGTATGTGTGAACTAACATTCCATGAGGGAAATGTATATCTGCCAGGTACAATTAATGTAATCTGAGTCGCAATTTTTAAAGAGGTGACAATGGCATAAATCATAACAATCTTGCTCAGTGTACGCTGCCCACATACGGATGTTCTGGTTCTCAGCAATAATTGTTTTGGTACGAGCACAGGCCACTGATGCTCATGTGGGAACCACTGACAAGTGTAAACTGTTCTTACCAATTTCTGACTGCTATCAGAAAAAACACTCTTAGGGCACAAATGCACAATCCCAAAGACAGCCCTAGGATGCCGCAACCCTTTTACTGTCAGGATTCTTTTGTTTTAAAAATCCTGTGTGCATCTCATTCTGCTTGGGACCACAGCATAGGAAATAGGCAGGATCTCCAGTCTCCCCCATAGATAACATTGTTCAGAAGTCAAAATGTCCCAGTAGTTTGGAATCGTGAACAACAGAATGGAAGGAAGATTCACCTCCTCCCACCATACCATCATCTCAGATTGAATTGACACCCACAGCATTTTTTTAAAAAGTGAGTTTATGCAGTGAGAGAGGATATATGGGGGGGGGGAGAAAACCACAAGTGCCAAGAGAGAGCGCAATTCAATATTCATGGCTACTCCCAGTTTCTATCAGAACAGCAAATTAATCAGATTACCAGGCAATAATAATATAATATTCATAATAACAAGTTAAAAATTTGTGGTGGCTTTTAACCCGTTTATCATGATCCCTCGTCAAGAATTTTTGTTTGATAAGGGTGATGGCAGTTCTTTAACAGAAACCCAATTCCCACTCATGAGATTGAATTTTGACCAAACTCTTTTAAGATTGTGGCACAGACACATTCTGTGAGTGGTACAGATATTTTTATATGCAGAAAGAATTTGATAGTAATTTAACTTAATTTTATGGGCAGTAGTTTTATGTAGTCCATTGTGTTTATTTGGAGATGGTTCATAATTTCTATAGGGTAACAGATAATGTCAGGCTCTCCAGCTGCTACAGGATAATAAAATATAAACTAAGGTTTGTATAAGAGTCACCCCAGCTGGATATTACATTGAACCTGGCAGGAAAGTTCTGCTGGGGTTTATATCTAGACCTTGTTTTCAATGAAAAGGCTAAACCCTGAAACACATATCATGAAAAAGAGTATTTTTGAGCATATAAAAAGGAACTTTCCAGTCCCAATTGCCATTCAAAAATATTTTTTCAGACAGTTTTTATTATTAGAAATAATAATATCTCATTATTCAGAGTCTTCAAGATTGGTTGCAATGCCTGTGTATGCTCTCTGAAATACTGATATCAGGTCTTGTGTTGTAATAAAGATCTAGTGAAGCTCTTGGTGGGCATCACCCTAAGTGCATATCTATTGGTACAGTGGTTCTTTGAAACAGGGAAAGCTGTCAATCTTTTTGCCCTTCTTGTATTTTGCTTAAAGGAACTTAAAAGAAAAAGGAGTTCCTTTGTCCCTTGTGTTTAATTTCCATAGAAGACTTGTATCCGATAAAATGCTCACGATGAGACATAGCTGATTAGAACAATGATTGATGAATATGAATAAGGGGAAATATTTTCTGGTGTTCATTTTAAAACAAACTCATGTCCCTCAAATATATAATAATTTGCAAGCGAAAAGGACATCTTTATTTTCAAAATGGGGTCTTTTAAAATGATAGGCAATAATGGGAGGATAAGTCCATTATTCATTTATAAGGGAATTAGCATAACAAAGCTGCTTAATGTGAGAGTTCAGAAAGCTCTGATTAATAAATTAATCCTTACATTTTACAATAGATCTCATGTTTTTGAATAATTCTTATACAAAAAAAAATCTTACCGCTTCAATGTTTTTCCTCTTTAAAGGTTAACCTTTTTCATGCCTGCTGCACAGAACACATGGATGTCCATGAACAGACACCAAACTTGTCTTGATTTGTGATTATGGTAAGGAAGCATAGCCATTTGCAAAGCAACCAGACTCCTTGAAGCAGAGAAGGAAGGCTTGCTGGCCACAGAATTATTAATATTTACCAAGCCAGAAGAAGACCATGTTTGCCCCGCTTGAGAGGCTGGTGGGAACAAGATGTCACATTGCCTGGACCAAGGTTCCTGGCTAAGGTCCATAAGTAGGATGGGTAGCATCACTCCAGCTGGCTTTAAAAGGCAGCCAGCCCTGAGGGACACTCTCCTGCACTCTCCTGCATCACTGGAAGTCTTTCTTAACCACCCTCTCATTAATTTAGTCTTTATATTTGTTTTATATCATTGTTTCATCTTCTTTATCTACTTGTCTTGTCGCAACTTATGGATTTTGGGGTGGGCAGATCCTTGGGAGCAGAGCCTGCATCTGCATGCCAGGCTTCGCCAAGTTTGGGGGCCTCCATAAGAGGCCAGTGCATGCAAGACAGCAGAATCACCCCAGTTGGGAGATGGTTGTAGTGCATGGCAGATGGCTGGGGGGATCTCCAAGAGAGGCTGACATTCATGGGGATTCTCCTGTGCATCACAATCCAGGGTTCCAGCAGGCCTGAATGCTTGACTTGGGAATTGCTCGGTCCCCGTGTGCGGGTCTGCCAACATTGCCTGGGGTCAGCCAGCTGCGGGATGGGAGATCCACCCACCTTGCCTATGCTAATATGCATAACAATAAAAGCTGTGGCCTTTAACGCCAAAGAATGAAACTTATGTGTCTGCATCTTCTTTATGCCCGGTACTGTCCTCCCCTGCCCAGCAATTTATCTCCAGCAAACAGAGAACAGTTCACCTGAAGAAAATGGCCACACCATATTGACTTCCCTCCCCTTTTCAAACCCTGTTCTTCTCAGCCTCTACATCCAAAATCTTCAGGAATTTCCCAACTTGGAGCTGGCCATCCTATGTATTTCTCATATTAATAGTGAGCGCATGTACTGCTGAATGTGGGATATAAACCCCACATTCAGCCCCTGGTTTGATTTGCAAAGTGAAGGTGTATTAGCTGTTTCTTACAAACAAATATATGTACTTGCATTTACTGTAACTTATGTTTACATATGCCTACATATGGACAGGACTAGAGTGGATGTATTAATGGACTTATCTAGTAAGTCTCTTCTTCTGTTCATAAAAAGGTTCTCTGGATCCCAGATGTTACCAGCATATCCAAAAGTGACACTGAATCTAGAAAACCCCTATGCTGCAAACCTGATCATTAAGCACATTACAGAACCATTCACTATAGGTTGAATAGTTTATAAATTCCCACATTGTTTCTTTTAAACCAGATCACATTTGTTATAACTATGTGATTCTTTTAAAACAGTGCAAAGCTTTAAAATCAAAGTTGCATCTATTTTCAAAGTCGAGTGGCATCTATTTTCCATAAGGATATGCATTCATATATATCTGGTCCAAAAATAGATCCAAAAATACCTTAGTATTTTCTAAATATATTCAAGTTTCTGAATGGTATCCAGGATTTTCCAGTTTACTGGGAAGTGGGCCCCAAAAGCCCTGGAAATATTTGGGATTAATTGGAAATATTGGGATTCAGAATTTTAAGTTTCCCAGAACTGTTTTTTATTTATTTTTCCAGTGTGTCTGTGTCTTCCTGGGACTTGGTATCAGTTTGCCTGGTTCGTTTAACTTTGATTCTGTCTTTTGAAATTGGTTTTTTTGGGTTTGCAAATTTGTACTCTTTGTGCAAACTGTCTTGTGTTGGGTTTGCTTTTTTGTGGTGCATTATTTGGTTCAATATTGACTTTGATAATCAGGTTGTATACTAGCTCAGAATCTCTGATTTTACATTTGTTGGGCATGTATAGTGCTTCCATTCAAATTTGGCTTGGACAGTGTTCTGATTTGACAATAGGTTGAATTCTCAGGTTGCACATTTGTTGTATTAGGCGTGCCACATTGTCCCATAATTCTGCCAGGATTCCCTGATTCTACATTGTGTTGAATATGTTTCAGTCTGTTTTGATATGCTTTGGGCCAGTTTATTTTGCTTCCTCTTGAGTCTTTGGCTATTATTTTCCCCAAATAATGGAATTCCATCCCCCCTACTAGAAAATAATAGAGAATTGCTGAGGGCACATTGTTCAGGGGTCCATAGAACTGCAATTCACTTGAATAGGCACCAGCAGCTATACTACAATTTTGGTGCAATTTGTTTTGTTTTTTTTAATCCCTTCCACTTTCTGGAAAGAATCCCTATAGTGAATAATGGTGATAATATAGGAATTCTCCCTCTCACACACATGGAGCTGAATATGAAGCTGGTATTTAAAACCAAAGAAATAGTGAATAATATTTTTTTCCAGCTTCCTGTTATCTGGACCTGACACAAATAATATTTTTGAGGTGCAAATCTCCAAATTTGAATATCCTCATATCTGTGATTCTGTAGTCCCATGATATGTTTTCCAAGTTTTCCCACAGGGTTGCACCCAGAGAGGCAACACCCATCTGTCCTCCTAATGCTCCATCATTATGCTTCTCTTGTTTAATAGGTTACTAGTATTCTAGATTTCCACCCATCTTTTAACAGAACCTCTTCTTTCTTGACATCTGATAAGGGAACATGGTTCAAGCCATGAGGAATATTAATACAACTATGCATAAAGAGACAACATAGCCACTGTAACTCAGATAAGCTATCCAGGCTGCTACTTCTATCATTGTGTATTAGTGACATGGATTTTAAATCTCTTGATTTTTACATGATACATATTAGCAACACAAGAATGAATACATAGGCAACAAATTCACTATGGAAACATGTCCATCGGACCACTGCTGATATCACTGCTCGGCCAGAACAGCTTTATCTGTGCTGTGGAGAGTCCAAGGTCAGCCAGCTGGTTGCATGAGGGGGAGAGCAGATTCAAACCCAGCTCACCAGATTAGAAGTCCACACTCCTAACCACTACACCAAGCTGGCTCTTCCAGGAGCTCATTCCACCAGGTTGGGTCCAGGGCTGAAAAGTCTCTGGCCCTGGTTGAGGCCAAGTGAAAATCCCAAGAGCCCAGGACCAACAACAGGCTCATCCCTGCAAAGCAAAGAGCCCTGCGGGGGGGGGGGGGGATAAGCAGAGGCAGGACCCAAGCTGCATATAGCCTTAAAGGTCAAAACCTTTAACTTGATCTGGAAGTAAACCGGTAACCAGTGCAGTTGTTTCAGCACAGACTGGATATGGGCCCTCCAAGATATCCTAGTGAGGACCCTCGCAGCCACATTCTGCACCAGTTACAATTACTGGGTCAAAGACAAGGATAGGCCCATGTAGAACAAGTTATAGAAGTCTAATCTGGAAGTGACCATTGCATGGGTCACTGTGGCTAAGTGTTCCAAGGACAGATAGAGTGCTAATAGCCGTGCTTGGCATAGTTGGAAAAATGCTGTCCAGGCTACATTCGTGATCTGAGCCTCCATAGAATTCCAGGCTGCTAGTGAAGGTGTTAGTTGCACTCCATCCAGGCATGATCCTGGATGATCCTGGATGATCACTGCCTGATCCTGTTACTTCCTACCCAGCCACAGGGCCTCTGCCTTGAAGGGGTTGAGTTTCAGGCAGCTCTGCCTGAGTCATCCAGTCACAGATTCCAAACAACTGGAAAATGTATCTGTCCATCCATCCAACAGAAGGTAGAGCTGGGTGTCATCTGCATATTGGTGACAGCCCAGCCCAAAACCCCAGACCAGCTGGGTTAGAGGGTGCATATAGATGTTGAAAAATGTGGGGGAGATTATCACCCTCTGTGGCACTCTGCACGGCAGTGCCAAGGCGTTTGACAACAGATAAAGAAGAACTATGGACATATTTTAAATAATAAAAAATAGGTAGAGTCTATCTTGATTCAGGTTTTTAAAAAATATGAAATAGCCATTTATATAAATAACCTAGTAGTATCAGAATAATTAATATATCCAAAAGGAAGATATCTTAAAAATGAAATTACAGGAGGGCAAGGTGTGCAACAATATATGGGCCAAACAATGCTAGGATTTTTTGCGATTTTTTTTCAGACTATTAGAATTTCAAGACAAAGCTTTTAGAGATATTGAGATATTTTAGAGATATTGAGAAAGTAAATTAAAAACTACAAAGAAACTGCTGGAAATGTCTAGATGGAACCTCTTAATATATGTGGTGGAATTGTAAAAAAGCAAAAGGTAGTGGAAGGAAATATATGGGAAAATGCAGAACATATTAAAATTTAAATTCCCTATAGAAGCTAATAATATGATACCGTTGTTAGCCATTCTGAGACTTTGTAAGAGAGGGGCAGCTTAAAAGTCCAATATATAAATAATAAATAAATAATAAATAGGTATATTTATCTGCCTTGTACTCTGTTTTATTGCATGTACACTGGTTAGTATCAGTTGTTAGATAGAATCCCACGATGTTTTGTCTTTGAAGCTACAGCCGGTAATATCCTGTGTTAAATTCTAGGTGCCCCATTGCCTCAGGAACTATCTTGGTCCTTGAAGACAAAATGCCCAATTTATCAACAACAATCTTTTGGGCTCAAAACAATTTGGCTCTGGGTGGGGTTGGGCACTCCAGATTGATAAGGGGGTGCTTGCCTAAGATACCCAGTTTTAGCAAGGACCCTGTGATGAGCTAATCCTCTCTTTTCAATAGACTACTTTCTTTTCCTGAATGAAGTCTGATTATTGGAAATGATTGGAGATTCTCCCAATACAGTGACAGTGGCTAGAATTATCTATGCAGCAAAATGGAAATTAGATGTCAGCCTAAGTTTAGAAGAATGGGAAAATAAACTTGCCAACTGTGAAGTAATGGCAAAATTAACTACATATTTGTGAAACAGATCAATTGTGAAACTTAAGGAGAGATGTAGTGTGTATTATAGGAGCAGGAGACAAATTAAGGAAAATAAAGTTCAATGATTGTTTATTATTGTATTGAAATACAGAAGCAAAACTATAAATTGACTATATATTGACTATAAATATAAAAACTATATATTGACTATAAATATATAAGGAAGTGCATTTTGAGCAGTAACATATTTTATTTTCTTATTGTTATATAATAATTTTCCTTTGATATATTAAAGGTAATAACAAGTAATATGTAATATTAAATATGTAATATTAAATATATAGTAATATATAGCATTGCTGAAACAAATAATGTAGTTGCAAAATAGTTGTTAAATATAAAAGTATCACAACAGAAGTAAGGGCCATTGTATTTTATAGTTTATATAAAATTATAGTGAAGGTGATGTTAGGGAAAATATTTTCTTTTTTACGCTCTATAATAGAATATATAGGAGCCTCTTGTGGCGCAGAGTGGTAAGGCAGCAGAAATGCTGTCTGAAGCTGTCTGCCCATGAGGCTGGGAGTTCGATCCCAGCAGCCGGCTCAAGGTTGACTCAGCCTTCCATCCTTCCGAGGTCGGTAAAATGAGTACCCAGCTTGCTGGGGGGTAAACGGTAATGACTGGGGAAGGCACTGGCAAACCACCCCGTATTGAGTCTGCCATGAAAATGCTAGAGGGCGTCACCCCAAGGGTCAGACATGACCCAGTGCTTGCACAGGGGATACCTTTACCTTTACCTTTAATAGAATATATAATTATCCTTGATGTATATAATTATGTTACATAATCCCTCTTCCCCTTTTTGTATCCCCTTTATAGACCATTTCTACACAAGGAATCTGCCCCTGGACAGCCTCTGGTTGCTGGTGGGTTTTAGAGCCCCCTCCACATAATGTCCCCTGCTTCCCTGGACTGTCCAGGGGCTGGTTTGAGTTTTGCCCAGATTTGCCTGAGGATAAGGGAAATCACAAAAAGTGGATTTACCACTTTTATTTTGCATCCCATCAGTGAGCAACCAGAGACAAGCCCGAATGGAAGGGGAAAGGTGCGATAGACTCTGTAGCATTGTACCACCCTCATACCTGCCTTTCCCTCTCCATTTTCTGCTCTGAGTATTTTTTTTATGGCATGATCAACAAAGCTACATTGTCAAAGGTAAAATAAAATCATCTTTAAAGAATTCACAGTCTTTTTTTGAACAAGCAGACAAATCGTAGTCCCATTTTTGTTTTTTCAAGCTGGAGAATGGAAATGGAAAGGGGTGGGGTGGGTGATCAAGCAGCTTTCTCCTGATCATCCAGGCATGCATGCATGCCCCTTGTTTTAAAGCCTTCTGTTTACACAAAATAAAATTTTGGGCTCCAGTTTCCCACGTGCAGCCTCTTAAGAACCAGACAGGCAAAACCCAGTTCAGCTTGTTTTCTCTTGCATCCTCAACAGGAGGCAAAAAGCTGCAATGGGGCAGAGGGAAAATGCAGGTGGGGTTTCCCTGTGAGGAGGGCTGCAAACGTCAGGTTTACCATCCCGCATTTGCAAGCAGGAGGCCACTCGTGTTTTAGCCCTCCGTGCAAAAATGGTCATAGTATTGTTTTGTTTTCTAAAATAAAAAATATAAAATTAATTCAGCCTTGATCTCAATACAGGCATTCATTTTGTGAGGAAAAAGAGTAAAAGACAAACTGCTCATCCTTGTTCTGAAACCAAAAGAGTAACCTCAACATACAATAGGTATTTTGTTCATGCAAAAGCTCTTTTTCAAATCACTCATCTCAATCTTGCCTGCTAATGTCAACAGGCTGCTGCTTCTTAAACTTATTCATCCATTCTCGGAATCGGCATTGCATTTGTAAAGCTTTACTTTCCCCCCTGCAATTCAAGATGAAGCACAGTGCAAAATCATTTCTTTCAAAGAGACACCCAGCATCCTATTTAATCCCCTCATTTGAAAAGGCTTTTTTTTTTCTCTAGCATTTAAAAACAATGAATCAGTACTTTTGATCTGAAAGGGTTTTTATTTTAGAGGAGGAGGATATTATTAAAAATATTATTTTCTAAGAATGCATGGAGTTAAACTCATGGCGATGAGGATGACCTTTCGCTTTCTGATTAGGTTCACTGACTATAATTGTTGTGCTGCTACATGCCAATGAAACCAGGAATTTGTTATAATTTTCCCTTTTGTATTAGGGTTTTGTACCAAGAAAAAAATTGTTACTGTTTTGGATCTGGGCTTTGTGATGGTGGTGGAATATTAGGTGGGATTACTTCATTTGAGATAGGGTGGTTTTTTCAGGTTCTGGATCTTCAAACCCATTCTTTCCAACAGACAGTCAATTCTAGGGGGGGGGGGGTCTAGGGAAACTGAAAACACCATCAGATTCACTCTGAATGCAGCCCTCCTTCTTTCAGGCCCTTCCAGATTTCAAGCACAGGTAACAAGGAGTTCCATTTTACTAGATCCCAAGTTAGATGAGTCTCCACATACACATTCTGCAGACATGCTGTATTCCCTCTCTACAGTCTGTTTGCAAAGTTGATTGGCTGGGAGCACTAGACTGTAGGAAGTATACCATTGCTGGGGAACACATGTGGAATCAAGGGGTGCATCAAAAATAGCATGGATTTTTTCAAGGAGATTGCATTTGTTTCACTAATTTCTCAATATTGTTCTAGGAAACCACTCAATACCATTCTAGGAAACATTTATCTAGTTTTTCAATACCATTCTAGAAAACCATTGTAATAACCTAGAACTGCATTTTTCATGTCTATTTTCAGCTCAGGAATTCCATTTTGCATACCTCTATTTAGTCTTTTACTGTAATCATTTTATCTGCTGATCTTGGCAGAAATTAAGGTATGACACACACACATATGTATACACACAGTCCTTAATGCCAGTGGCATGGTTAGCATAAGCATACCCTGAGGTCACTGCCATGGCTCAAATCTTTAAGTGGGGTCCAATGCCACTGACTATATACCTCTCTTGTTGCCCACCTACCTTCTCTTCTGGTTGATGGCAAGAAATCTGTTCAAGCAGTAATCACTGCCTAGCATTGTCAAGAAATGGGCATATGGGTGGTACAAACATCTCTATATGCAGATAGCAAGAGAACCAGTGAAAATGTAGGGGAAGGATACTCAGGTAGGTAGATCAGTGGGCTAAGGAACTCTGAATGGGCTTATCTGGTAGGTCTGGGTCATAACCTAAATTTACCTGCATTAGCTCTCCCCTCCTCTTAATTCTTAGAGATCTGAGGATTGAGAGTTCCATAAGTCTATGAGGGTCCCGTCTTCCTGTGAAACTACTTTTCCTTGCAGGGAAACCTAACTGCAGCTAGAAGGGTTAGGGATAGATAGATAGATAGATAGATAGATAGATAGATAGATAGATAGATAGATAGATAGATAGATAGATAGATAGATAGATAGATAGATAGATAGACATGTACTATTTTTGCTCTCATCATTTGCTCACTTTTTCCTCAGTGTAATGGCAATATATTGCACTTTATGGCTCATCTCTCTGCTACCCCATGTATCCTATATTGGGGATTTCTTTAGAACAGTAACAGTTCCTTTTTCTGGACTACAGTGCTCTTATTTACCTGGTCATCTTTTCATGCTTCTTTTACTTGATCTTTCCTTTTTGCTTTAAATCCCTGCTTTTTTCTTTCTTCTCTTTCATTTGGGATGTGCCAAAAATATATATGGATTTGGTTATCCATTATTTTAAGAACTTGAGTAGGGTTCTTTGATATCAGAATTAAAGAAGACCTATAAGGAAACATACACATTTCTGGGTATGACCACCATAAACTGGGATTGCAATCTCAAGGATGACATCCTTCGTCCAAAGGATCTTTCTTTCTAATTTTCAAACATTCTGGGCAATTAAAAATCTCACTTGCAGAACAGCCACAGGGAGGTATGATTTGGTGCTCCCAAGAACTTTAGCTGCAAAGTCATGGTGATTATTTGCTCATGAAAATGAACACAAGGCAAGGGATGCAAAACCTTGCTTCACTTGTACACTTCTTGCTTATGTTCCCTTTCTTTCAGCCTTTTTTTGTCCAGCCTGACTGAATTCTGACACTGGAAAACATACTTCAACTAACAGAGCACAATAAAGCATCATAAATGTGGGTAGCAAGCTTAGTGCCCTCACTTTCATGCCCCAAGCTGCCATTTTGTTTTAAAGATATATCTCTTTGCTTTATAACAAATGAAGGGATGGGTGCCTATCATGTCTAACCACAGCTAGTTTTAAATGCAATAACAATAACCAAGCTACCTAGAATCAGAGCTTCTTTCTTGATTCAGGAAATGTTATCACAGATTGCTCTTGAATCTTCAAACTGTCTGTATGTTTTTGAGTGTGTAGGTGTTTTCTCTTTAATCTCAAGGGGCAGAGAAATCTTAAAACTAGTTGTACCCTCCTTCGGTCTAAAAAGCCTACAAACCAGGGAAAACTGGGCCTTCCCCCCCCCCCCCCCCCAGTTGTCCATACATGCAATCAAAGTCAAAGAATGAAACAACTCATGCCGCAAAAGGACCATGTCTATTTAGGTCCTGAAAATCCACTCAGATCGTTACAGAAATTGGCAGGAAGTTGAGAGGATCCTGTTTATGGCTTCCATTCTGCTCCTAGCTTTTACAGTCATTATGTTTGGTAGGATCCAAACATGTACACAGCATGGCAGTGTGTGTATTTTCAGACTCACTAAAATATAAAATACATGTGGCACCCTGTTTAGATGAAACAGAGGTCACTATTATTAGCATTGCAAGTGACACAAGATCTCAGTCCGTGCAATTAAATGCTTTCAAATGTAGCGACTAACTGGGGCTCCCTCCAGACATATTGCTGCTGACTCCCTCCGCCTTTCATTGCTTCCTTTCCCTCCTCATGTTGCCCACTGGCCGCAAGGAAGAACCAGCAAGCAAAGCCAGAGAACACCGATCAGGATGGAAGGCTTCTCATTTTCTCATGAATGTTGGAAATTATTTGACTCTGACTCCTATTCAGGTCGGATTTTGATTACTAATATTGCGGTTTTACATTCCTACTGTTTTCACCTCCAGAGAAGACTTAAAGCCTTCGGAGTGGATTTAAAGTTTGCGCATTGCTGGATCCAGCCATGGTAATTGTAGCAACAGTAAAATCTTAAATATACAGCAGATCAGGGAAACCAATTCAGCATACGGAAACATAAAGCAATAAGGCACAGTTTGAGTGGTACTATACTTTTTCATATATTATGCTTGCTTCAGACAGAACAGAAGAGCTGCAGATTTTGAAAGCCTTTGATAAATTGCCTCCCTAACAAGTACATATTGAAACATAGAGGGGAAGACATTTGAAAACTACTCCTAATTCAACTTTTACCTTACATTAAAAATCCACACTGGAACAAAAAAGGTGATCCTTCACTTATCTGAATTATAGTTTCTTCATGGCTGTTTTCAGTTTGAAGCTGTTCCTAATTTGTATAAACATTATGATACATAATTAGGTTTAAATGGTCATATAGTATATATTGTATATGATGGTTGTAAAATCTAGGTGAAATGTTGCCAACCAGCCAGTCCTCAGAAATGTGCCTTAAGGAAAATAAATTTATTTGAACCATTTTTATGCCACTTTCACACCCAGATTGGTGCCACCAAGCTGGTGACCAGTTTAAAGGTATTAAAATGATTTTTTAAAAATGCTCACATGTATAAAACAAAGTGGGAGGACAGTCAGTGAGGAAATACAGAACAAATCAGAAAAATCATTACTTTCTGGCTGAAGACAATGATACAGGAGTATAAATCAATTTCCCGGGAGTAAGAAAGCAATGCTATGACTTAGAAGGCCTTTTCTCAGGTTGCCACGTATCTTAGGTAAGTGAGGTAAGTGTCCCTTAGGTGATTGTATTGTTTGGGAAAGTTCTTATGTGAATGCTGTATATGGCTTTAAAGGTCAATAGAAGCACTTTGAATTGGATCTGGAAACCACAAGTACATCAACAAAACAGAAATTGTCAGTTGCTTCCCAAGTTCCAACTAACCCAGGTAAGGCTGCCCCACTGTTATAGTGCAAGTAACAGTGCCAGATGTGCTCTGCTAAGGCAACAAAAATCTTCAAACTGACTCTAGTGCTATGGACTCCATGAATCCTTAAGCCTGGGCTGGTTATGGTCTCTACAACACACTCCAGAAAGGAATAGAGATGGTTTGGGGGAGGGAAGATACCTCAGTGGGTTATAATACACTAGAACAGTGGTCTGCAACCTTTTTTAGGCTGCGGACCGGTGGGTGTGGGAGGGTGATCCGGTGGCCGCCCATGTGCGGCAGGTCCGTGTGTGTGCGTTTGCACCATGTGCTGCCGCAAACGTGCATGCGTGGCAGTTTTGCACTTGTGCGCATGCACAAAATTGCCGCACATGCGTGTTTGCTGCCGCACATTGCGCAAACGTGCATGCGTGGACATGCCACACATGCACGTTTGCGCCAGCAGCTGCGCTTCCCTCTCCCCCGCCATTCCTGCAAAAAGAAGCTTGCCGGGCCGCAAGCTAATCGGCCACTTTGGCGGCCAATTTGCTTGCAGCCTGGCAAGTTTCTCATTACAGGGGGGGGGGCGGGGAGAGGGAGCCACGGCCCGGTGGTTGGGGACCACTGCACTAGAATACACACCTAAAGCAGCCATTTTCTCCTGGGGAAATTGTTTCTGTAGTATGGAGATCATTTGTAATTCTGGGAGATCTCCCGATCCTACCTGGAGACTGGCAACCCCTAGCACTTTAGGCTAGAGTGCCCAAGTCAACAGCCCAGTATCGGAAGTCTGAGCCTGCCTACTCCCATGGGCCACTGAAAGGTAGGAAGATTGCCTTTGTCCCATCCTGATCTGCTGAAGCAAGAAGTCACCATGTACCATCCTCATATCCTGGCAGACATGTGGTATGTGGTATAGTGACACCCACCCTCCTCTTCCCATTGAACTGTGGGAAGGTGAGAAACAGGTGCACATTCTCCTCATTCCTACTGCTGGATAGTGGGTATGAGTGGCATTTGGGTAGGGGTTTCGATGGTGGTTGGGCTGATTGGCACCTCCCCATACTCTCCCCTGGCAATTGGTCAGGACTACCTAGTCCCTGCATTCTGGAAAAAGCAGTCTGTACCAGCTGTAACTTACAAATACTTTTCAAGGGCATCTCTATATTAATTTCAGTAATCAAATATAAATGTTCCCTTGGCTGTGCATCCAATTGACAAGATAACTTCCCCCAGGAATAGCCCTTGCTCATTCACCAGCCAAAGCTGATAAAAAGTGTTCCTGGCAATTGCTGCAAGCTCCTTATCCAAAATCCAGAGCAGCACCCAAAATGATGACTTTAGGGAGAGTGCAGTTCCATTTAAAACTGTAGATCCCACAATTCCTGGGTCAAAGTTTCCACCCACCAGTTGCACCTCCTTTTTGGCAGAGTCAGTGTTCATTTTTTTCTTCTAATGCCTTTCTAAAAATTTCACATGGAAAAAGAATGAATGAAAGAAGTCTTATAATTATTGAGACCCTGGTGCTGGTGAGACTGAGAATATTTCAGCAGACAATTATTCTGATCTGACTGTATTCCACACTGCTGGCCAACTATGGTCCTTCTTCTAAGGAACTCAGGTAACTATGCATGGTTTCTCCCATTTCATCCTCACACGTTAGGTAAGATTGTGTGTTAGAGATCAGCCCAATGTAATCCAGTGAGTGTCATGGCAAAATGGTTGTGTGAATCATGACTCCCAATGTGACACAATAACCATTATACCACACTGGCGACCCACAGCAGTAGCAGGTTACATCACTGGTACTCTTGGTAATATCTGTAGAAGTAAGTTTAAAAAATTCTCACATGAGGATGTGAAAGGAGTTCTTAGAGAAGTATGACCAGTTTCTTCCTCACCTTTGGTCCAACATGGTTAATTATTTGTCATGAAAGACTGCCCAGTATTATCAGGGAATACACAATGGCTTCCACTAGGAAAGAATAGTGCACATCAATTTGATGTAGTGCAATCTTTCCTGATAATTTTCTCTCTTATAGATGTTTCTAATTAATGGGCAATCTGGCCAAATGAATAATGATAACTCAGCTCCAATTGCTTCTGGATGGAGTGGATAGTATCCATTTCAATTGGATTTCTGGCATGTTATCAGGCTGAAATCCAAGTTCTTAGAAGGGGAGCTGCTTGCTGGAGCCCACAGCCCTGTTAAACCACTAACTTCACATTTATTCTAGGTGAATAGTGGTGGTCTTTATTGGGCCCCATTCCTGAAAATTCTGTTACTACCTTTTATTTTACTTTCCAGATGAGCATAAAACTTACCTATAACTTTTCATCACTTGTTGAGGAATTAATTCCTTACTCTCCAGAGATATAGCTGGACTCATCTGTGGACTGACCATTTAACACGAAATGACAGTGGTTAGGAATCACAGTCATAAAACAACAACAAAAAAAGGATCTAATGGAATGACATTGATTCTCTGTTCCCTCTGAAGATAGGTACAAATTAAAAGCAATAAAGTACAAGTTGCTGTACATGACGTTTCATTTCTGGCAAGCTACTGAGAGTAATACATTAGCTGTGGGCGGGTACATTAATCTCCCTGGCTAGCCCAATACGAAATCTTTTAGATAGCAGTGTCCTGTTCTTTATCACATTTTCATTAGGACCTTTCCCATAAAATTCTTCTTAAAATTATATGGGGAAAAATACATGAAAATGAAATGTTAGTCATTTCAAAATGCTTTATTAGTGAACAGATAGTCATTTTTCATCCAACATTTAAATGTGCTCTGCTTTTTCATTGTCAATAATATTTCTTGAAGCTTTATCTTAACAGGCCATTGTCTATGTGGAGAAGGAATGACTGCCCCTGAGAAATTTCACATGTGGGAAAGAAAGACAAACAAAAAGGCTAGTTATACACATGCCATCTACTCTCCTATTAAAGATAGAGGAACCAATGAGAAATTGACCAGATGGAGTCTCTTGCCTATATGACAGTTAGAAATGAAATACCTTTCCTTATTGGCTTAAACAATTTAAGTCAGGCATGAGGTTGTTTCTCACAAAGCAATTAGGCAGAGTACTACTTACATGTTGCTTTCTTGGCTTGGATTAATAAAGACTAGTTTTTCAATGAAAGCTCAACATCCAAGCAAACCAATGGTCCAAATTGGCATACTGTGTATTCAAAGAAGTCATATGGTACCCATACCTGTCTTTGGTACTACTGCAGCCAGAACAAGCTGAAGGAATATCCTTAAACAACTCATGGAGATGGAAAAGTTAACAGAAATAGATGTACAGGGAAAAATCAGGTAGGGTTACATTTAACCACAGTACTGTATTTGCCAAACTCCAAGTGTTGGCTGGAAATCTCCCAGGATTACAACTGATCTCCAGGTGACAAATCAGTTCACCTGGAGAACCCGGCAGCTTTGGAAGGTGGACTTTATGACATTATATGCCATTGAAATTCCTCCACTCCCCAAATCATGCCCTCCCCAAGCTTCACTCCCAAAATCGCCAGGTATTTCCCAACCCAGAGCTGGCAACCCTAAACAGTATTCATATTGTACAATATCTATGCTTTAGATGCAATACATTATTTAGTCTTCTGGCATACCATTAAAATTGTTTTATGTTTAACTAGATACCATATAAAGTTTGATTATGTAGTGTTTGAGATGTGCTTTGGTTGGCAAGACTTTTTTGAGGAACACAGAAAATAGTTTCAAAGGGTGGTCTGCAGTAGAACAGATAGATGTGAGAGATCAACAAGATTTTCAGAGTAGAAGCTTTCAAGAGTCAATGCTTGCTATTGTGTAACATGTACAAAATCTTAGCTATTGAGAGAAAACTGGTACAGAAAGTTTTATAGATGGTATATAACTCCTTAATTAATCAGTAAAATGTCTAAGGAACATGATAAATGTTGGAGGTGTTCCTTTTATTGTATGTGGTGAAGTTGTATAAAAAATCAGAAAATTTTGGATGAAAATTGATAGTATTTTAGATGAAATGTTGAACATTAAATTTCCTATGTATCCTGATTAAATGTTATGAAGTATAATGCCAAATAATATCCCTTGAAAGGCTGAAGACTTCTTCTTTCATGTGATTACCACTACCAAAGCTAGCAGACAGACTGGTTTGATAAACTTAGAGAACTATCCAAAAATGGTCAAGCTGAGCAGTTTAATGAATGATAGACCTATAGGTTTAAAGTTTAAAGAACTATGACATTTTTACATAGATTATATGGACAAACAGTAAACAATTGTATTAGCTGACTAAGGAACAGTCATATATGGGTTCAGTATTTGATGCATTTTACTCTTTATTCTTTCCTTTCTTTATCTTTTATAAAAACCAATAAAAGTTGGTGATCCAGCATTTAAAAAAAGAGTCAATGCTTGCTAAGGAATTGAGCATTAACACTTGAAAGCTTATACCTCAAAAATCTTGTTGGTCTGCTGGACTTGTATCTGGACTTGTATCTGGCTGAATAATTAAAATATTGATTAATGATACCATGGTCAAATGTATTGCACAACCTTATATTGGCCTTGGTACCTCAACACAGCAGAATCCTGAGACCTCAGGGCCTTGAAGATGGGCAAAAAACAAAGTGAATGAGACAATTCAACAGCTTATTTAATGAGAAGATGACAATTTCCTGTTCTGTCTGTAGAACTGATTAAGCCCATGGACTTCAATTGATTTGATGTATGTAACTCTGTTTAGGATTGCATTGATAGCCTAAGATAATGCAAATCTATTCTGGAAAAATTAGAACAGAGGGGTCTTTAAATGAAAATATAAGAAAAGGAAAAAGGCACATATAGGGGGGGTTATTTATAAATGCTTGTAGGGGTTTGTTTGTATTCCACTTGCTTTAGTTTTTCACCACTGCATAATGGTTCTGTAGCCCTTTCAAGCTTATTGTACATGACTTAATGGCCTAAAAATTGCCAAGATAAAGGTCACCTATTCTATCCTAAATCATAGAAAAATGGGGGGTTATAATGTGCCAAAGGGAGGGAGGGCGAGAAAGAGCAAGAGAGAACACTGACACAGCATCAGCTTGGATAACAAATGGGAGTGAAAAAGGGTAGAAGCTGAGCTTGAGGACACCTCATACAGCCAGCAGACTTACTGATACGGAGTGGGGGGATCTTTAGCAGTGTTGTAATATCACTAAGTGATGCAGTTATATTATTTCTAGTGCAGTCTAGAAGTGACATCATTGTGTAGAGAAGATGCTATAGCATTTGTCCTAAAATCTATGGTTAAACCAGAGAGTTTGGGGCAACTGCTTAAGCATCACCCAGTGGTGATGTCACTTCTGGGTCACTCCAAAAGCAACATTACTGTTTTACCAGTCCCAACTCTCCTATGCCGTCTCTTACCATCTCACAAAGAGTGATGCAGGGAGAGGGCTCCAGGCAGACAATTTCCCACTAATCCCAGAGATCTGGTAGCCCTAGGCCAGAGTTTTTGCCTCATAGTGAAGGTAACTACAAATCAACAACGTTCTCATTTCCAACCAATGAACGGCAGTTTTTGTTGACAAAAGGACTGCTCCTTTTTGAGCTGCCATGAGCACACAAGGACAGCACTTTCTCAAGGACCAGAGAAATATTTAGTAAAAACAGTGTTTCTTACATGACTATCCATGTCATGGGGCTTTTCTGCATGTCACATTTTCATTGCTTGTGTGCCTCTACTGCATTTTTTCCTGTCTCCACATGTGTTTTGTCCCCTCTAATTGCTCCCCTTAATTGTGTTCCTAAATAAGTCAGAGATACAGAGATGAGATCTGGACAGGCTGGCAAATGAGAATAGGATGCAATTCAATAAGTATAGAATTCTACATATGGGTCACAAAAATGAGAAACATGCATACTGGATGGGAGATACACTTCTAGGTAGCAGTGTGTATGATCTTGGGATATTTGCGGATTGTAAGCTACATATGAGCAGACAGCCTGATGCAGTGGAAAGAAAGCCAATGTCGTGTTGAGCTGTATCAACAAAGGCATCACATCAAAATTGCAAGATTATCAAAGCCCTCACTGTGTACTGCATTGGTCAGGCCCCAACTGGAATATTCAGTGCCATTCTGGAGGCCTCATTTCAAAAAGGAAATAGACAAAATTGGGATGGTTCAGAGGAGAGCAATGAGGATGATCCGGGGCCTGGGGACCAAGCCCTAGGAGAAAAGGCTGAGTATTCAGCTTGGGGAAGAGGAGGTTGAGAAGAGACATGATTGCTGTCTTTATGTGAAATGTTGTGACTTGGAGGAGGGCAGGGAAAGGTTCCTGTTTGCAGCAGAGGATAGGACCTGAAGTAATAAGTTTAATTACATGCAGAATGATATTAACTAGATATTAGGGAAAACATTCACATTCAGAGTAGTTCAGCAATGGAATAGATTGCCTAAGGAGGAGGCGAGCTCCCCTTCAGTGGCAGTCTTCAAGATGTCGCTTGGCAGATATTTATCCTGGATGCCTTGGGCTGATCCTGCATTGAGCAGGGAGTTGGACTAGAAAGCCTGTATGGCCCCTTCCAACACTATGATTCTATGGGCCTTGTGATTCCAGGGGCCCCACAGTGCTGTACAGTCAGTGGGTCTTCGTACTTGTGCAGCTGGCAGACCACAAGAAGGAAAAAAATGTGGAATCAGTTGCTTCCAATGTCCCAACTATCCCTGGGAAGGGTTCCCCACTGTTACAGCACAAGTAACTGGCCCTGGTGCTATGGGGCCTGCAAATCCTTAAATCGGGGCTGCTACTAACAGTGATAGACCAATGAACTTAGTATAAGACAACTCCATGCGTCCAAGACAAACTGATTACCTGTGACATAAAAATCCAGGCATCAAGTTTAATAATTGTTTGCACCCCCCCCCCATGAGCCAGGACATTTCAAGGTTTAATCCTGGCTTAGGTTTATACCACATTTATACTCCTAATTAGGGACCAAACAATTTTAATTTTTACATTTTATATTTTCCTGCAAATCTAGGGTTTATAGAAAGATCTGTTTGCACGTTCACAGCTCCAGTCACCAGATTTAAGTATCCTCACAGTAGCCAACATGACTATTTGACTATAGGTAGTTAGGAATAAAATGAACATAACTTATGACCCTTGTGCATTGTAGTTATGCATCCCCAGTAGCCATTCTTTTTTCTTATTTCAAGGTCCTTACAGAGCATCCCCTTTTCAACCAAGAAAGGGAATGGGAAAGGCTGTGTTGTACACATGTAATATTAAGGCATCATCTCCTCTCTAGCTGTGACTGTCACTTTCTAAGTGAAGTGCATCGGCAGAATGCACAACACAAATGTCTTGAGAAATCTCCTGCCACCTAAATGGCTAAATTTGACACATCATATCAAAGCCTGAAAGGGAAAAAAATCGATTAAGATGAAGTCTGTGTTTTCTGTTCTCAGAAGCTTTTTCCTATGATACAATGAAGGTTAAGCTTGTGATGTTAAGGTCTTCTTTTCTCTCCCTTCCAAGCCTTTCCTTCCTGGCTTTAACCATACCTTTTTGGAATGACTTGGGAGAGCTCTTCAGTGACATGTCTAAACTCAGGGCTTCTTCTGCTTCAATTGCCACAATGAACTGGAATAGTTTTGGTCTACATGCTGCAGCATTTTAAAACCCTGTAGAAGAACTCTTTCCCTGATATCCTTATCTGGTTTCCTGTTCTATTTATCATTCCTAAAGTTTCTGGGGATTGTTAACATTTTCTTCTCCCTGTGCTGTAAATCTATTTCCTTTTCAGAGCTTCTCCCATATATTTCAAGTTGATTTCACTTTTACCTGTGAGCCATGGAGCAAGAAGCTTAGTGTATATTTATTCTTGTCATAGAAATGCTCAGTAAGAAACACAGATCCTAGGAATGAATGCACTGGCAGGCTGGACTAGTGAAGATACATTTAACATAGTCTTTGGCATATTAAACTTTAGGGTTTTTAAAATTATTACTCTATATTGTATTCCAGGTGCATTACAGAGTCACACACACCCTCCCGCCCTTCCCCGGAATGTGTCCCAGGAATGGTGGAAGTAACAGTGAAGTGAGGGATCGGGGACGAAAGATGATTGGTGCAAGCTCCCTTTTTAGCTTTATGTTGTTTAAAAATTTGTTGAAAGCAACATAAAACAAGGAATTAAAGAAAAATCAAATGCTGAGGAAACTGAGGACACATAATGTGGAAATGGGTTGGTTGACAGTTTGGTGAAAAAAGAAGAAAAAAAAGAGTGACACCCCCAGCATACTGGCATTCACTTTTTAACTGGAGAGGCTGAGGTTATTGATAAGCAAAAGAAAGATAAAAATATGATTTCAAAACAATTCCCCTAGGTAATTAAAATAGGACACATATATACATCTTAAACTTAGAAAATACAATGTGTACTTGGAGCAACAGAGCTGAAAAAGCCTTGTAGTGCCTCCCTGAAGTTTCTGCAAATGTCCTTCAAACTTCCCTGACAAATGGCTGTCTGTCTTAGTGCACCTGCAGTTGGCTTGAGTCTGTAGCTCTCCCCCGAGTGGAAAAAAAATCCCCCCCCCCCACACAGGCATGATTTTCGGCCAAAATTAAAGGGAACTGGCAAACAGGGGGCTGTGTTGTGCTTGGGGACTTAGGGAAGCTTTAATGCACTTCTGTGGAGGGACTGTAGCCGGAGAAGCCTCGCTGGGTGAATCAAACCTTGCTGGTTCGTTGATTTCCCCGCTCGCTCCGAGGAAAAAAAATGGTGATCGCTTTGCCGGAAGTTCAGAGGAGAGAGCCAGGGGGAGGGACTTTGTTGAAACCGCCACATTGAGAACTCACAGGTCTTTTTTGCAAGTGTTGCAGGTTGTTGGCAGGAGTGTAGCGATTTTCTGAGGGTGAATCCACTTTTCTGGATTCCCCAGAAATCGCTACAACAAAGCGATTTTCACGCTAGTGTTGCAGGAGTGTTGCAGATTGCGCACGATGTCATGCGGAATGTAGTTTTAGTGGCGAAAACAAAATGCAAGACTAGTGCTATATTAAAGTTGTGCGGAATGGACCAAAGTGACATCACTTCTGGGTTTAGACCAAAATTTGTGTAATAACCATCCCCCCCTTCCCTCCCACACCCCACCCTGTGGTGACAGGGTCAGTAGTCAAAGGGCAGGAGATCTGGCAAGCCTGGGACCCTTGGATATAGTTGTATAATATAAATTCACATGTAAAATACGTAAATAAAGCTTCTATCTAGCTTCTCCTCCTTCTCCATATCAATGCCTCCTCTGAAAAATTCCCCCCTCCCAAGAAATTTCTCTTAGATGCCTCCTATGACTTCATCACAGGAACAAAATAGATTTCTCTGAAAATCCAACAGAGGGTCAAGCCTAACAGGTTGCACAATGAACACTCAATAATTGGATTGCAGGGTTCAAAGAGACAGAAAGGGGTGAGGTGGTAGAAGGACAAACACATGAAACACCAATCAGACTGTCTTGGTAAATAGAATAGCACTTAAGGCTAGATGCTTGGAAAATACTAAGGAAAAAGCATTCATTAAAGTACCAAAACAGAAAAAAGACTCATGTCTCTGATCATTGCTCACCTCACTTTGAGAGGTGAGGGATTTAGTGTGCCTACATGAGGGTCTTAAAGGTTGTTCTTCATTGCCGTCCAGGTTTATGCAGGAGAATGCCCTGATATCAATTGGCCAATAGTTGGGCAACCACATATTTTATGAGAATTGGTCCATTTGTACGTGTAACTCCAATTCCTTACAATCTTAACCTGACTTAGATAGCCTAGGCAAACCTGATCCCATCTGATCTCAGAAGCTAAGCATGACTGACTTGAATAGTATTTTAATGGGAGACCTCCAATGATGTAGATGGAAGCTAAGGAACACTAGGGGTTATGATGCAGGGGTAGGCAATGGCAAACCACCTCTGAATGTCCCTTGCCTGGCTGACAGATCATCCTTGTATCTCCTGGCTATATATTACACATGCCATACAATAAATAAAAAATACAGTCTTTGAAAGTTAGCAGTTTGTCTCCACAGTAAGTTCTATGCGTAGTTTGTAAAGCCCTACAGTCTGGCAACGAGGATTTTAGGGAGTTACTTATCCAAGTACCGAGGGCTGACAATACACTTTGCTGCCACAAATGGTGGAAGCATGTCATGCAACCAGAGAACAGCAACATGACTAGGGAGGTGCACCTCATCCCATGCTGCCCTCTACCTATTGCAAAGCAGGCTGTAGAATGCATATTCAGACCTAGTCTATGAAACAATGGCAGAAAGAAACCACTTCTGTCACTTGGATGGTGAAGCAGCCTTACCGGCATTACCATTGTTGCAACTTAGAATGTTTTCCTCTACTAGTTATATAAGGAACTTCTTGCTAAATACTAATCCAAGCTATTAGTCCCTCGTAAGTATTTTTGTATGATCTTTTGGTTACACGAGAAGCTATATTTATACTTTTTATTTAGTTTCATTTTTCCTATATGTATTTAAGATATTGCACATCAGTTCATGCAAACATTGCTTTGATCTTTGTGTAAAAAATGAACTGGATCTCTTTCTCTCAGGGGTCTCTTTTACACGTAAAACAGGACTTCTTGCATCAAAGTAGTTTGTTTTATCTCTGGGAATGTTAATGTGTATTTATTTGTAACTTCAAGCATTATTTCTTACACATTTACAGGAAATATATGAACTATTGCAAATAGTAATGTGATTACTTGGTGAGAAAACTTGGGTAACTAAGTAACAGATTTTTCATGCAATATTGTGCCAAGTAGGCCTGCTATGTTTAGCATCTCTTCTAAAGAGACAGTAATTCAACATATCAGGCATCCCGCCATTTTTACTACTTCGGATGTTCATATAGCAACAATCGGTGGGGTATACCTGAACATTAAAAGTGACTATAGAATGCTTTCCCCCCAAATAGAGGGGACCCAGATGCAAGTGATTGGTATTTGATTATCATACTTTTTAATTTGCATTGCTTTGCCAATGAAAGGAGAAAAGTGGGTTGTTCCTTTAGGGATTCCAGTCCAAGTTTGTGCCCATCCACTCTGAGCTCCATCCCCAAAGTCTCTAGGTATTTCCCAACCCAGAACTGACAACCAATGTCCCTTTCATCAGGCAAATGTATCTGGATACCTATCATTTGTCTGCTGTTCTTCACTCTGAGTAACTATGGGCCATTCCACACAGCGTTAATGTTGCTGAAGTGTTACCATTGAGTAACACTATTTATTTTTCATTATTCACGACCTGGTACACAATCTGCAACACTCACGCAAAAATCGCTTTGTTGTAGTGCTTTTCGGGGAATCCACAAAATCCACAAAAGTCGATTCCCCCTTAAAAAACCACTAGACTCTTGAGAACAACCTGCAACACATCCGGGAAAGACATGTGCGTTCTCAGTATAGCAGTAGCAAGCATGTCCCTCCCTAGGCTCTTGCACCTGAACTTCCGGTGTCACGATCGCCATTTCCCCCCCTCCCCTTAAACCGGCAAAAGCAACAAATAAGCGATACTTCTTTGGCAGAAATCCCTCCACAAGCAATTGTCTGTAAAGTTTCCAAGCACAATACAGCCCCCTGTTCGACACAGCCCGCAATTTAGAGTGTGTAAACGGTTAAGCACCAGCTCCTACGCCAGCGAAAAAGGTCTTTCTGATACATCGAATGAACGAATATGCGTTGCTACTGGTTTTCGGGTTTTTTTTTTAAAAAAAAAGGTTTTAAAGGGAAGCATGAACACAACAGTTAATTGGCTGTCTGTTTGATTGATGGCCAGGGGTGGGAGGAAGCGCGAAAAAATATCTCCTCCTTTGTTGCGATTTCGGTGAGACTGGAAACTTGTGCGTTACGAGAACAGCACTAGTGGAAGAGCTTTTTTTCCGAGAAAAACAGCTGTGTGCGTTACTGAGACCTGCCGCTTTTGATTGCAGCACTTTTCAATAGCGCTCAGTTTTAGCAACATTGCCCGTTGTGCGGAATGGCCCTATATGTTACTTTTTCCTATGCAAAAACTGTGCTGGGGTGGAGATTTATTTCCCTCACATTGCTGTTCCACGTGGAGTTGATTAGGAGGGAGGTGGGAGTGCTTCCTCCCCACACGGTGCCCCATTTGGGCTCTCACTTTTTGTACTCTTTGATAAAGAAGCCATTACTTAGAGCTGCTGTGTGATTGTGGGGAACAAAAGTTGGGCTCAGGGGAAGCGGACCAAAATCTTTAAAAACGGTGATGTAAAGTTCGGCCCTGAGCTAACCAGAGACCAGTTGATCATAATTCTAACTCAAACAATTTATTCGTAGAAGCCACAAATCTTATAAATCAAACAAAACATAATAAATACAAAACATCAAAAGTTACCAATTGAAATCCAGCATTGAAAGCCCTGCCAAGCATAAGAACAAAAGCCATGAAACAGACTACTTAGAAACTTACAATTCTCAGAATAAAAGCATACTAAAATGTTATTAAAACATTGGGCCTTGATGAACAGGAATGAGAGTAACATGGGCACCAGGCAAGCTTTAAAAGAAAAGACATTCCATAGGTTCCACTTCTGAAAAAGCCTTCTCTCTGGACGCCACCAAACTCAGTTCTGAAGGTGAGTGACTAAAAGCAGGACTTGTGAGGTAGATCTGGACAAATGTAGGAGGAGACAATCTGTCAAGTACCTTGGCCCCACTCAATTTAGATGTAAGGACAACACTTCAAAGTGTATCTGTAAAGAAATGGGCAGCCAGTGTAGATTTCTCAGAACAATGATGATACAATCACTGTTATCTGCCCTGCCTGCTGAAGTTTACAAACCACTTTCAAGGGCAGCCCCCTGCAGGTCACATTAAAGTAATCTAACCTAGATATTATCAGAGCATAGATTATAATGGCCAGATCATGCCTTTTAAAGAATGGCTATAGCTGAAGTATCAGCTAAACCTGATAAAAGGTGCTATGTGTCACAGAGGAGATCTGGGCCTCCAACCATTCCAACTTCCAGAATCCAGCAGCACCCCCAAGTCACCAACTACTTCTTCTGGGAGAGTGCTGCTGAACAGGAGCACAAACTCATGGAGGACAGGCTGATTCCTCAATCTTCACCGACCAACAGCTTGTCTGGACTGAACCTCAGTGTGGACATATGCAAACAATCAGTTGACATGTTCACTCACTATAGTGGGGAAGAAGAACAAGCATGAGAATGTAGGCTCCACTCCCTGCCTCCACATGACTGTTGAGTGGTCTGCATGGAGCAAGTGCATGGAGGAAGCATCCACATATACATCTCCTTCCTTTGATCAGCAAGGCTGGTTTTGGAATGCTGATGATCACATGGAAAGGTTGTGCATGTGGGGATTTCTTCATTTATTTGCCCTATGAAGACCTCCTGGAGGGACCATGGGGAGGTAAGCTCATGTCCACTCTCTCCCCAGAGAGATTTGTCTGTCCCCTTTTTTTGCCATCTTCCACCAGAGAATGAAGATTTTGTTTTGTTTGGTCTTCCCTGAGTGATTCCTCCTCCCTGTCCAATGTTTACAATGTTTTCATTATTTTCATCTTTTATTTTAGTTCATTTCAGTGGTCTTTAAGATGTTGTTTTATTATGCATGTTGTAATTTGTTAACTGCCTTGGTGGCCTTTAGGAGAGCAAAAAAGACAGGGTATGAACTTAATTAAAAATAATAAAAGGGATGTACAATAGGGAAAGAATCAGCTGAGATTGAGTGATATAATCTATTTTCTATATTCTTACTAACTGTTCTCATTTATTAAACAGCCTATTAACTGTAAATTATTTGTAAATACATGCATGAACATAAATTATTATATACCTTGTGGTATGGACTTTTGGGTATGCATTCAAATATTTGTCTGGAGACAGAGAGAGAGTTCTGTACATGGATTGATTTCTCAACTGGGCATATATCGTGTCATTCAGGATATTAAAGGTATATCAATATCTAATACCACATGATGGAGAAAATGTGTCCCTTTTAAGGGGATGTGTTGTGAATCAATTTTGATTCCAGAAGCAGGATAAAACTTGCCACTCATTACTATTTTTCCAAATAATCTCACTGGCAACTAATTTCCCCCATGTTCCTCAGCTTATCATTCATGCAGTAAACCCACCTTGCTACACTAGAAGATTCATTTATTGTATCGGTATATATTTTTTCTAATGCCTTACTACTTCATGCTGAACCAGCCATTTGTGAAGCCAATTTTCATAGCTTCAGTGCTTCTGAGTGCCCTAAATTGTGCTTGTGAAGTTGTGAAATATTTTTAATTGAATCAACTTCATGAATTATAATGTGGGTAAAAGAGGGGCCAGTAATGTGAATTTTTGCTATGTATAATTTGCATATAAGCTAATTACCCTCCTGTGTTGTTGTTTTGTATCTTATATTATTTGAACTTGACTAGTATTTTGTAATCACCTGGGTCGGGGGTGAGTTCAGTGTATAGTTTCTTAAAAGAAAGGTCCTGGGTCTTAATTTTCCTTGGGAGTTTTTCATTTGTCTAAGAAACATTCCTCCATAATTAAGAATGTTTAGGAACAGACTTTGGTTGTTCTCAGCACATGTTTAGAAACATTTTTCCTTATTATTATATATATTTCACTTAATAAAGGATCTCCTCTTGCTCTGGAGCTGAAGTCTGGCACAAATTCTAAGGGTACTTCTAAACAATCTGACCCTTTGAATAAAGACACTGTCCATAGTAACCTAAATCTTGATTGAGATAACAGGTTTTAAGAGACATAATTCCTCAGTTAACCATTTGCCAAAAGGTCAAGCCTGGTTGACCCTGAAAGCCACCTGAGTTTATGAACCCTTTAAATAGGTTTCTAGCCTTTGATCAGCCAAGAGGCTATTTTGTATCATTTGCATCTGCACCACTTAAAAAAATTAATGATGCCATATACCTTGTATCTAAAACTAAGTGGAACATTTCAGAATGCCCTGTGATTATATTGCACTGATGTTGATATATCTTGCTTCAACATCTATATATACCTTAGGGCCAATTCTCTTGCTAACCAGAAAGTCATCGTAAGTTCTCAGAGAGCCACTATAATGTGCCTTTTGTCTATCATTTTTGTAGGGTAAACATGTATGAGTGCTTGTATGAGTCCAAGAATTATAACATTTTGACAGATGAAATTTATAGTCCTCATGATGATGAATTACAATGCATGTTTACTCAGAAGTAAGTCTCATTTTACTCAAAGGAGTTTATTGTTAGGCAAGTGTTCTTAGAATCATAGCCTCTTCTATTGTTTAAATGTCCAGTATAAGTTATGCAGAAAAATGTATTTCATTATGAATGAGCAATTTATAGTTTACCTTTGAAAAATCTCTTGGATAAAACCTACCTTGAAAAGTCTGCTGGATGTTTGCTTTTCTGAGTTTCCATCTCAGATCATGGCTTTCTTTGAAATAATTGTCCAGTAAGTGAAACTGAAAGGGAAACGTTATAATGTGATCTCAGGTTTAACAAGTATCTGAGTATCTGTCTGATATGGGACAGGTGGGGACAGGTGAGGACTGTTTGCTGCAAGCTCTGCTTGTGGACTTCCCTGTGGCCTCTGACTGGCCACTGCTGGAAACAGGATGCTGAACTAGATCAAGAGGTATGGGATCTCCCTGCTTTTTGTCCTACTACTGTTGTCCCTCGAACTTTGCTCATGAGTCTACTGAAGTTCTAATAAACAGTGTGGGGACAAAGAGGAGTTCTGCAGAGGGACAACTGATTATTCTGATTGTCAAGAGAAGTGTTGTTCTACTGGTGTAACCTGATGTTGGGGTGGCAGAAGAGAACCTTTGAATCCCAGCTATTATTTCTGATTTTGGAATCATTCCAATTATAATAAAGATACAAACTATGCAAATGCTCAGTTGGAGTGGTTAAAAAGTGACTCGAAAGGGACTGCACAAACCAGCCCTGCCACTTAGCTATTTTCAAGGATTTCTGCAAACCCCATTTAAAGGGACTGCAGTTCACTGGGCCACAAACCACATGAACCAGTTGGGTTTATATATGAACCTCCATGTTCAATTCAAGATTTGGTTTGTTGTTCAGCCATGAACCATGAAGCAAACTGCATACCCCCATTCCTACTGCTTGGACAAAAGCCAAGTTTTTAATACATGGCCTGTTAGCCCATGCCTTGAAGGCCTTGGGTAGGCTGGTCAAACCTCAATGTACCTTCCTTGGCCAGTCAGACTATGGATATGTCAGTAATGTTAAACCCATTAAGAGCAAGATGCTGATCAAATACTTCCAGAATGAGGGCAATGACAAAATGTCTTTTTCTGCTTTGGGCCTCTTGCAGTTTTTGCATTTGTTTCAGTGTAGCACTGTTCTGTAGAACAGAGGTAGTTTAAAGCTATGCAATTTCTCATGCATGTTTAAATGAGAATCCCATATTTGGAAGTCCTTATTCATCATGTTGTAATATAGACAGAAATTATTGTCATCTTTCTTTGGATTTTAATTGTGGAATACTCAAAATATCTTTGCAAGCGATACGTCTCATGTCTATATTCTTCTGACCCAAATGAAGAATGATTGTTGTAACTGGTTTTATGTAGAGACATGAGTGCTAGAGTTGTGCTTGAGTTATTCTCCTTATCTTTCCTGTGTATTTACTCTGTCTTTCTTTCCCTCAACTCAGTAATCCATTAAGTATTAAAGTAATGTGCCTCAATGTTTGAAAAGAAAAGATGCCATTACAGAGGTCACCTCTAAAATCCCCTGAAGTCCATCTTGGATTTGTATTGTTTTACATTGTTTGTTTAGTGCTACAGTGGGTAAAGTAGCACTTTCATTTAAACAGGACCAAGGATTTTTTTGAGAAACCCAATGTTTCTCATATTTTATTTAGACCTCACTTTACCCAGAGCTAATTAAATTGATGGGCCAATTGGGTACTTGCACTGAATTCTCTATCAAAAAACGAATACCTTTGCACTTTGATGAATTTATGGTTGTAGAATCTCTGTTATGGTCACCATAATCCATGTGTCCTCAAGACAGTGTTTCAGCTATTTCTGTCTACTGAACCAGTTCTGCAGAGGGGACTGTAGAGGGGACAATAAGGGTGTGCATTTGGATATTCCCAAACACACACACATTCCCAATTTTGGCTGAATTAATATGTTTCTCTAGCAATAGTGGAGAGAGAGAATGAGTATCACGTAACATCAGTCACTATCAAAGCGGAAACATTGGAGGCAGGCTGTCCCAATGGTCATTCCTTACCTGACTTTCTCAACAGAACTCTGTTCAAACAGCCTGTCACTCAAAGGTTCTCAGACTCTGCTAGGCATTAATGCTTAACAGTCTGTCAAAGAAGTAGATATTGGTTGAGTTCAGTTCATGGTTTCTGTTGAATCCCAAGTTGCACCTGATCTGAAATCAACCCAAAATGGCCTTTAACAAACCAAACCAGCTTGGTAAGTATAGGATGAAGCTTTCTTAATTAAAAAAACAAAAAAAAAAAAAGCCGGTAGGGAGCTATAAAATGCCAAAGAGAAGAATCCCACTCCCTCTTTATCTCCAAGTCTAACCAAAACCATCAGAGGTCACATGCACTTTGCTTGAGTTTATAAAGAATCTGAATCACATTATGGTGAAAGAGAGCTCTGTTATTAGAAGGCAGCAGTGCCTGTCAAGCTTTGGAGTATTGGTTTTTCCAAGGCTAGAGAATAGCACCCTCACAAAACGGTTTTCTGGGATTGTTTCTGTTTGCAAATCTGCACCCAGCCAAAGGACAGGTACACGTTTATTGAGCATCTGCTCTCCTGCATATCACATCCTGACCTCTGACCTGGGTGTCAGCCAATTCATGTCCTCCCTACTCATAAGCAGCAGCACATAACCCTGATGAGCAATGCCTTGTTATAATGTAATCCCATTCATGAAGACATCCTTGAATCATGTGACTATTCTCAGGAAGAAGACCCAATTAAAAACAGCACAAATGTGTATTTGAGAAACAATGATATCAAAAAACTAATGAAGAGGGATGAGAAATTCTCAGTAGCAGTAGGTGGTGCCAGGATATATTTCCTCAGAAGTACTACTTACATCTTTAAAAACATATGGGTGAACAATTGGCACAGCCCTCTTAATTACCTTCAAAACACTTTCCAGCACCTAGTAGGGAGTGCTGATTCCTGTGCACCAGAGACACTAGGGGTTTTACAGGCAATTTCTGTCCTTTTAGTGTTCCCAGAGAAATGTGCAGTGAACAATTTGTTGAACTGATGCATGTATTAAATGCCCTATGGTGGAAAATTCCTATTCAAAAGACTTCAGAAACTACCCTCACTTTGAGAAATATGCTACTGAACTAGTTAACTTTAACCTGATCTTGCCTCTGATAAGCCATTAACAGAGAATTGGACAATGAACAACCTTGACCAAAAAAGAAAAAAAGGGTTGAACGGTTACAATCTGAAAACAGACCAGCCATGCAATTATATGCAGTTGCACCCTTTGAAGTCCATTGATGTTAATAAACTTTGAAGGATTAACTCTGTTTAGGATTGCACTGTAAGTATGCTCAGATTTATTTACATTTTTGCTTTCTGAACAGCAAGATATTTTGATGCCTATGGAGGGGTAAATGAAGTGTATCCTTGCAACAAGCATGACTGAGTATATGATTGTGTTCTAAAACTGTCAACATGTGACTGTTTTTTTTCTTTGCACTTCCCAGTAGTTGCAGTGCAGTATGTGATCCTCTATGTAGGACTACTTGCTAGTCCCCCCTGCAAAACACACTTTTGAATCAAGTAGGGATTTTTCCCCACAAGAAATAATGAAGTTTACCAGGGGAAAAAGAAAACAAAAGTCATTATTGTCCCTGGGGTTTTCTCAGGTTTCATTACAATAACTGGTACATAATTAAACATTGGTACATGTTTAAGCATTTATACAATGCTTTTCTTTACGCAAATGTGAAGTGGTGAATAAGATGAAAATTAAAAAAGCAGAAAAACAAACCATAAATACATTGTAAATGACCAAGGCTTCTCCCTGACGATGCCTCATGGCACTGGTATTCAGGACCTGTGTTTATATAGCTGGGTTGGAAGCCTGGTGACATCTTTGAGGGTGAGGCATGAACATAAAAGCATTCCAGACAAATGAGGAGTGATTGAATAGAGTAGAGATGAGAGGGCTGAATTAGAATCTACTGACTTCCGTTAGCCCTACCAGGAACTGCTATGGCTAATTTTGCTATACAGGAGATATGATCCCAAGAAGAAAAAGGAACTACCCTGATATAACATGAAAAAAATAGTAGTGAAGAAATCCCAACTTGACAGGAAAGAGGGAGAGACCTGTAGACTGTCTTCTACTGTCTGTCTTCTAGCGTTCTACTGTCTGTCTTCTACTGTCTGACTTCTAGACTGTCTTCTAGCGTTTGCTAGTAGGGGCTCATGGGAATTGTAGCCCATGAACATCTGGAGGACCACAGGTTGACTACCCCTGGTCTAGGCAACTGTATGAAGAATAACTGTGGAAAGTGATTCAGGGACTTAGAATGGCTGCTTATAAATGTTTTGTAACTTTGCTATGACTCACATATGAAATTTGCTTATTTGGAAATACAAGTGAACCAAAGACCTATGTTCTGGTTCCTTCTGGAGGACAGTTCTACAGAAATTGGTAGATCAGTTCTGTTTGTGATTCATGAACAAAGCATGAATCAAGCTGCAAACTGATCAAATTGGTTTGCTCTCTGAGAAACCACTGATGAACCAATTTGGTTTGTGATTTTTGGGCCTAGCATACGTTATTCAAAGGAACTACAGTCCCTTTAAATGAGGTTTTCTGAAAGCAGCTAAAACAGCTGAGTGGCAGGGCAGGAGCACTCCCAGCTATTTGGGCCTTGTTGAGTAGTCCCTTTAAAATTTAAAAGGACTGCTCAAGGAATCTGGGAACAGCCTGTGTGATGTTGGGTATGCCTTCAACAGGGGAAGCCCCTTTCTATCACTTGTATATCTGGAAGAGCCTGAGCTACCCACCCTCCTATCACCAGAGGATGTCATCCCCCCCCTCCTCCTATCATCTGAGGACGTCATCCCCTAGATTCTCATCAGGAACTCACTCAGGAGGCCACTAGAGAAGGAGGACAGCAACGGAGAAGGAATGACCAGATCAAGTTGTCAGTGGATGAGCTTGCTGCGGCAACCCACACAGTGGCAGCAAGGCCATTGCATAGGCCTCAGCAGCAGTAGAGAGTAGCCGTCCACCCCAGCAGCCCATGGTGGAGGGGGAGTTGGCTTTAGGGGACAGGGAGCTTAAAAGGACTTCACCAGAAAGCCTGAAACAACTGAATGACAGAGAGTTCTAATAGCCTCTCAGCTGTTTTTGAGGATTTCTGCTCGGGCCAAGAACTGGCACAAACCCCTGCATTAAAAGTTTGTTGAAGTCCATGTATCCATCACAGACTTCAGCTCCTGAACCAAGACCAGGGCAAAATTCATCATGAATTTTGCTTCATGATTTAGTTCATGCCCATCCCTACTGCTTTTCCGTTTTTTGGCAGGCCACGTTTTCCTAATGAAAAATTGGTATTATAAATGTGATATCTTGATTGTCAGTGATGTTGATTTTTGTACCAGAAAAAGAAGCATCATAGATTATCATGGCTGGTTCAGCCAGGTATGTAGGTGTTCCCTTCCTTCCTTCTGACTTCATGTGAGTCTTTCTCAAAGCTGTGTTCTCAGTGGAAGAGAATGACCATCCCACATAGAAAGAGAACATTGTTCATTGGTCACGGAAAATCTGGAATGTGAACTATTTCTAAAGCTGCCTGGAGAACACTTTACTTCACAAAACAGAGTTAGCGGTTGAGGGTCAAAAGATGGAAAAGTATATGTGGATGAATTTGGCTTCACAGAAGTCATTTTGGTGTAGGCAGTTTGTTTACAAGACAGAAACCCACTGCTATTGAAATAAATGATTCTGATAATGCTGGGTAAAGTCAGACCATTTAGTTGATGTATTTCAAAACACTTTAAATTCACCTTTAGATTTCTTTCCTTGATAAATATTTGACACATCTCCACATAAAAATGGCACATTAAACAAACAAACAAACAAAAAAACAGCACCCATGAATCTGTCTACAGTCCATTCTTCAAAGAAATGTACAACGGCAACAGGAGAATGAAAGTACAGTGTTAAAGTAAGCACTCCTCCTATTTTTTCCCCACTGAACAAAAACAGCCAAGTGAATGCTCAAGTGGAATTTCAGATGACCTGGGGGGCTGAGTTAATCAGTCAGCAGCTTCCCTGCAGCTAGTCAGCTTCACCTTAACCCTGAGTGTCATGACTTTCTGCTGTTAATAAGAATTGCCTGAATAAGTTTCATGTACTTCCATGAAACAGGACAACCAGGGTGAGACTCCTTCTCTAAATGAACAAATTTGTCCAAATGTCACTAAGTTTGGATCAATACGTGACACTCTAATAGATAGGGCAATGAATTCTGGAGGTCGGGGGGGGGGGGAGAATCTGGGTTTTGGTTTTGTTCAGTACAAGAAACAGAAAGGGGAGAAAATTCTTGCAGGTCCTGTTAGTCACACTAACGTGGGTGCACTTCCCATTGCTGACCATGCCTTGTCTTTAAATGAACAGATTAAAAGAAATATAATAACATGTGTTTATGTGTGTTTTCCTTTCCTTTCCAAACTGTAGTTTGTTCTCAGTCACTTAGAATTAAAGAACAGAGCTCATTTAAGAGCTCAAATGCATTATTTGCATTGTCATCCTTATTCATGTTTCCTCTATATATTTGTGAAACAGCCAGGGGGTGGAACGTGTCCAGCTGTCCGAGTTGGAATAGGGCCAATCAGGGCCCTGCCCCTACAGCTCCCGCCCTCCCTTCCTGGACGCTAGCCACGTTCCTCTCAGACACACCAGAGACTGACACACAGAGCTCTGCCAGACTGAACATGAGCCCTCATTTCCTCCTATCGCACCTGCTGCAAGGATGGCAGAGAGAGACACAGAGAGAACTGCCCCAAGCTGCTGACAGAGACACTGAGAGAGCAACCCCTGCTGCGTTGCAAGGAGAGAGAGACAGATAAAGCTTTCCCAAACTGCACACCAGCCCTCCTTCCCTCCTACAACCAAACCCTACTTATCTGCTATGTCTTCTTTTGCAAGGCACACTGAGACACGCAGCAAAAGGGAGAGAGAGACACACAGAGATCTGCACCTCCCGGTGTCCCCTGGGTCCTAGCGCCCATTTCAATCTTGCTTGCAATGGGCTTTTTTGCTAGTCAATTTATATTTTCCGCTTCAGACTTTGTGCTTTTTAAATGCCTCTCAGGCATTAATGAAATCGCTGTGGCCTTTCTGCTGCAGAGCTTGTAATGCTTTTTCCGTTTTTTTTTTTTGCATTACTCCTCTACCATGGGTGCCACTTGCTGGATCTTGACACTGCAACCATAACACTAAAATCAAGTGGAAAGGAAAGATTGTGATGAGTGTTTGCAATCTCACCAACCCTCTCAAATGCGATAATACTGTAGTAGTAACTTAGGTATGTCACATGTAGTTACCACATTAAGAAGTTATCATTGCAATGTGAAATCCAGCTGCAAGGAAGTGGCACTGCACCACAGAGGCAATATATAAATCAGTTCTAAATATATTACAGATGGTCTAAAATTTGAGGCTACTGGATAAACACCTGCACAACTGGGATTGTTGCCAGTTGAATATACTGTTATCCAAATAATGTACATAAATGGTTATATCAATCAGTAAGTGTTAAAATTAAAAGTGTAATTAGAAAAATAACCTTTCAATGTACTTGCAATTGCCTCTGTTACTCTCCTACTTCATAGACAGTCCAGCTGCTGAACTCAAAATTCCACCTGCTTAACATTTATTTTGTTGTTTTTAATGTAATAAATCATTTAACATAATGCATTTTATTATGTCTTATTCATGGTGGCTTTGCTTTCTGGTTATTATCTTTCAATTACATATCACCTCTGCTTCAGTAATTAACAGCTCAGTTCCACTTCAAGTTACTTTGGCTGGACAAGGATAGAGGGAGGACCCACAGGAATCCTAAACAGAGTTATCCCTCTCTAAGCCCACTGGCATCAATTAACTTAGAAGGGTATAACTCTGATCAGGATTGCTGTCATGTGGGTATATGTTGTGATGGCAAAGCAAAGTTAACAACAGCAAAATGATGTCATTTATGCCACAACAACCTTCATTTTAAGTCCTGTAATTCATAAATGGAAGAACAAGTAGGAAGATTTAAGGTATAGTGGACATGCACTGGAGGAATGGATGCCTTAAACAAGATCCTCCCACAGACTTCCATTGCAAACCATCATTGGCATTGACTGTGTGTTCCTCACACTAGAGACTAAGGTTAGGTTCAGTATTCTGATTGTTTATCAGCCATCTAATTCTCCAGTGGGCACTTTGTCTGGATTGGCAGAGGTGGTCTTGAATGTAGTGCTAGAGATACCCAATCTCATCATTCTGTGGACTTCAACATTCATGCCAAAGTTATTCCAACAGCATCTGATACAGGATTTTCTTACTTTGTATGCTGTGGGTTGCATGACTGACCCAGCACATGAAAGAAGTCATCTCTTGGACATAATCTTTTGCATTGAATCTGTAAGAGCATAGAATCATAGAGTTGGAAAGGAGCCATACAGGCCATCTAGTCCAACCCGTTGCTCAACGCAGGATCAGCCCAAAGCATCCTAAAGCATCCAAGAAAAGTGTGTATCCAACCTTTGCTTAAAGACTGCCAGTGAGGGGGAGCTCACCACCTCCTTAGGCAGCCTATTCCACTGCTGAACTACTCTGACTATGAAAATTTTTTTCCTGATATCTAGCCTATATCGTTGTACTTGTAGTTTAAACCCATTACTGCGCGTCCTTTTTTCTGCAGCCAACGGGAACAGCATCCTGCACTCCTCCAAGTGACATACTTAAGAGGGCTATCATGTCCCCTCTCAACCTCCTTTTCTCCAGGCTGAACATTCCCAAGTCCCTCAACCTATCATCATAGGGCTTGGTCCCTTGACCCCAGATCATCTTCGTCGCTCTCCTCTGTACCCTTTGATTTTTATCTACGTCCTTCTTGAAGTGAGGCCTCCAGAACTGCACACAGTACTCCAGGTGTGGTCTGACCAGTGCCGTATACAATGGGACTATGACATCTTGTGATTTTGATGTGATGCCCTTGTTGATACAGCCCAAAATTGATGATCTCAATCTAAATGTAGTCAAAGATCAGGCCTTCTTGTTGCCTTTGCTTGATTTATTTGCTGACACAGTGAACCATGTAATCTTGTTGAGGCACCAGGAGGCAAAAGTAGGCATCTGGGGAGGGGAGTTGGACTGCTTAAAATCATTCCTTACCTAAATAATTCCTGGACCTAAAGAACTGCAATTGGAGACCAATTATCATCAGTATGGGACCTAGCCTGTGGGGTCCCAGAGGACATAATCCTCTCCTCCATGTTCTTTAATCTTTATATGAAGCCTTTAGACCAAATCATTCACAGCTTCAGTGGTGGCTATCATCAGTATGAAGATGATACACAGCTATATATAACCTTATCCATCTACTGGTAATGCAGTAGAGGTCCTAAATTGCTGCCTGGCTGCTGTGGTAATGCTGGTTGGGATGGTGAAGGGCAATCTGCCTTTCTATGTGACTTAGTTGACCCTTGCTAACTCAGTTAATCTTGGGAGTATACTGAACTCAAGATTATTGCTGGAGAAGTGAGTTGATGCAGTTGCAAAAAAAGGTTTCTTCTAACTCAGCATAACCCCAAAATTGGCCCCATGCTCTGTGTGAAACAAAGCATCCTTGAATGCTCCCAGGGGTTAATGTATATAGTAACAGTTTCATTTCATCTTGCAGGTGTTACTAATTGGGCCTCTCTGCCTACATGGTTCTTATCATCTTCAAGGCCAAATTAAGGAATAGGATAATTGGCTGATCTTGATAACCTGTGAGCCACAGAATGGGAGGGGGAGTCAGGTGTGATTAAGTCATCTTCTAATGGGTTCAAGCAAGAACACATCCTGATTGGTTGGTCACCATCACTTGAACTCACAGCCAAAATTATAATTGGGCTAGGAACTAGGAAACAGGGACTAGCTTGGATTTTGATGTACTGAAGGGCAGCCTATGATCTGCTTATTTCCAAATGGACATTACTGTAGAAAGTGACTGAACTGCAGCCTTTGATTTCGTGACTGAAAGATTGTGCCATCCAATACAGGTCTTTATTTGTGTTAAACTAGTTTTTCTTGTTTTCTGTGTTGCATTGTTTTAGAGATGTGCTGTTTTGAATAGATAAATATATCACTTGAAAATTATATATTTCGGTATATATATATTTTAAAAGACTTTCCTTGTGTACAACTGCTCTGGGAACCCCCAAAGTAAGTTCTAGCCTCTTTAATACCCTGACATGGCTCATATAGCCACTTGGATCCATGCCATGATGACGCTGAGATTCAGCTACTATAATGCACTGTGCTTTGACCTCCCTTAAGGTCAGTTCAGAAACTCCAGTTGGCGTGGAATTCCATGGCTTGAATATTATTATGGTGTGCTAAATGGAGCATACCCAGAGACCAGCCATTGACAGCAATCTTTGGAGATGTCTCTGCCAGTGATTTGATGGGGACATCCTTCCTTTCTACACAACTTATTGGTGCTGGTTCTGCCTCCAGTATAACCCTCTGTGGTTCAGTGCCAGAAAGCAGTTGTCCCTCCTCCCACCTTCTTGTTGAGGGGTTATTTTCAACCCACACTTTGGAACCATTTCCAAACCATCCCCCAGTAACTTCTGTATGACAGAATGCCAGGTATGCCATGCCCACATCCAGACGGGCACAAACCCCCCAATACTGCCAGCAGATGCAAAGGGTTCATCCCAATCTGTTGCCACAAGAGGAGTGGCTAGTGGGAAGAAGGAAGTAAAAGAGGCCTAGCCCCTTTCAACATGGAGAAGTAGAGCAAGAGGCCCATCCAAGAAATGCTTCCTGAACTTGAGGATACCAACAGTGCCATCCAGAAGGCTATGTGGATAACCTAAGATGCAGTCACTTGCCTTCTTAGCAAGATGATTGCTTTGGATGGCTAACTTTTCTCTCTCATGGAAATCATAGCCTTTTGCTACTTGTCTGCTCCTGTAACTACCATTTAAGCTTTTGTAAATTGCCAATTTCCTTGTTCTGAAATCATTTTTTTTCTCACGCTTTTGGGAGCCCCTAGGTCCCATCCCCTTGGTCCAATCTTCTTGAAACTTGCAGGGGAGCTCTGGGGGGGTGGTCTTCCCTCAGTCCCCTGAAAGTTTCAGGAAGATTGCACCAGGGGGTCCCATCCTGGGGGCTCCCAAGGAACATTCCCCATAGAAGTCTATGGAGAAACATGTTCACCCTCTTTGGGATCCCCTAGGATTGGACCCCTTGGTCCAATCTTCTTGAAACTTTCAGGGGACTCAGGGAAGAGCTCCCCAAGAAGTTTCAGGGGTGCAACTTACACCCCCTCCCTCCCAGCCCCCGGGGAAGGCAGGGGAAGGATTTCCAATGCAAGTCAATGGAGACATTGACTTGCATTGGCCCCGAATCGTCCGAAACGATTCGGGAGGCTTCCAATGCAAGTCAATGGCCTCCATTGACTTGCATTGGCCCCGAATCGACTCGGACAGCTCTGAATCGGCGCGAATCGGCCGATTTGGATCTGAATCGGCCGATTTGGATCCGAATCGGTCCGAATCGGGGCCTCCCTGCACAACCCTAGTCTCAATACCTCAAATTCAGATATCATGCAATGGAAGTATGAGTCCTGCAAAGAAGTACAGAGGCTATTGGTCAATATATGTGGCCAGAGGGAACAGTGAGTGGGAGATATGGGGGGGGGAGGAGGAAAAGCTGCAACCTAGCAACTCTGCTTCAAAGAGCCCAACCAGGAAGAAGCTTTGCTACTGTTATTAGGTGTGAACTCAGAGGTCAGAAGCAGCAGGAAGGCCAGACACGCAAGAGCAGAGGATTTGGCAGAGGTGATGATGAGGGAGTACCTCACCAAAGTTTCCTGAGCCCACCTCTGTAAATCCCTTGGAATACTGGTCATGCAGTTTAACCTTTGGTTTAACCTTCTTGAATTGCTATGAGTCTCCACTGCTCTTCCACTACTGCCCATAACAAGGTGTTCTCCCATCTGGGAGACACTCAGCCTCTAACATTCCTTCTTGGACCAGCCAGAGTGGTTGAGATGGCCTTCCTGAATTTCAACCTTCCTTGCTGGGCTACCACACTCTTGACCTCACAGAGTAAGAACCAGGCTGCCTGTTGTTCCCCCTGAATGACACCCCATTTCTCCTCATCCTGTGGAGGAGTCTGGCCTACAGTTTGCACCCTTAGTGCTTGGGTGGAAGGATAGCTGCCTCTGGCAGTTGGAGGTGGTTCATCAATTCACATCAACTGCATGAAATAACAACATCTATCTCATAACGTAACACCTACCTCATTATTACTTTAAATGGAAAATCTGATTTCTCTGGTCTGGTAGAGATGAGGTGCCCTGCCTGCCAAGCTATCATGAAGCTTATTTCATTCATTCATTCATTCATTCATTCATTCATTCATTCATTCATTCATTCACCACTGCTCTCAATGACTTGCAGTGGTTTACAATAAAATGATAAAAACATCCTTTAAACCCCTCACACATCAAAGCACATTGAAGATGGTTATTAATTGGAGTTAACCACCATCTCCTCCCCTCACCCCTGCCCAGCTAGCAGTCTGGAACTCTTTCCTTAGGAGTGGGGGACCTGACCTCACCAGCTCCAGGGGATCCCCTGATGGTAATTGTGGGACCTCAACCTGGCCTCAATCATACACCTGGAGGAAGAGCTCTGTGGAAAGCTGATAACTCTGTAGGTCCTTTAGCTCTTCTGGGAGCTCATTCTGCCAGGCTGGGCCCAGGACCATCAGCAGATTCATACCCACGGAGTGCCCTGTGGGGAGCATAGGCAGACAAGTGGTCATACAGATATGCCAGGCCCAAGCCACATATGGTCCTGAAGATTAAAACCAAAACCTTAAACTTGATCCAGAAACAGACTGGTAACCAGTGCAGATGGCATAGCACCGGCTCTCCAAGATGTACCCGGGGGAGGAGGAAGAGGGTGTTTATACCTTAGTCCATTAGAAAAAATGGAGGATGTGGCAACTTCTTTAGGGGGCTGGAACTTGGAACTTGTAAATGCAATCCTGACTAAACATGGAGGGTGGGTAGTGGAGAGTAAGCTTGAGATCCACTGTGACCTTAGTGTCTCTGGCACACCAGGAGGGACATTCTAGCACATCATGAACTTTATGACACTTAACCAGTTTGTCTAACACAAAAAAGTTTGTGACTGTCCATGGTTTGTGAACCATGCATGCCACAACCACTACCTGACCTATGATTTCCCAGTTCATGCCCATTCCTAGTGGGTTCCACAATCCAAATTCTATTTCATTATTTATTGAATGTCCAGTACTATTGATTGTATTGAGTCACCCTGTAATTCACCTTGAGTACCAGTGATAAAAGTGGACTATAAAGAACAAATAAATAAATAAAATATCATTTCCTTTCCAAAGCAACACCCTGCTTTTGCTGATGACATACATTTAAGAGAGAAAGATAGTTGCTATAAGCAAATCTATTCTGTTGAAATCAACAGAGAGTTCTTGGTTTTTATTCCAAATAATGGATTTGCAATCTTACCAAATACTGCTGAGAGGCTGTTTTTTCTCTTTCCATTGTATCTTAGGTTATGTCTGTTTCTTTGTTGTTCAATGCAAGCAAGATAATAGTACTTGAAGTTACCCAACAAAGGCCCCATGCTGCGTGTCAAGTATCATGCAGCTGCAGTGGAATTCTTAGCAGGAGGATGCAAAGTGGGTTCTGTTTGTGTATCACCTGTCATGCATGACCTGCAGTGAGGCCACCACTGATCATAGGACTATCTGGCACCAGAGGAGAGTGCAGTAAATGTGCAATAAACCCACATCCATTTTAGTCACAACAAACAAGGGTCAATTGTCAATGAGTCAGTAGTCCTGTGAATCAGCTCTTTACAACCCCTGTCACAACAGCGTGTGCAAACACAGCCCTTTATATTCTTAGTCAGGAACTTCAAATATGCTATGATGTAAATGTAATATGGCAGGAGTAACTTAGTATACAGCAATAGACTGGAAAACATTTTATCTTGAGGATGCCTTATTTTTAAATGGATTGGTCTCAGCTGAAGATGTAGTAGCGTTTCATTTTCAGTTTTCAAGGGGAACTTATGGAAGAACATTTCCTTCTAACAGAAGTTCAGAATCTTATTTTATGTTGGACTGAATGATTCAGATTGAAAACCAAACTATGGTTTGGGGAACAGTGAACAAGTCCATGGGATCCTTTATTCTGTATAATTCCTCTTCTTCCTTTCTTTTCCCTTCACATACCAAATAACATTTGTTTCCACATATTTCACAATGAAAAACTCCCAAATTAAAGCTGGAACATAGTTCATTTTCTCTTTATGCCTATAGAAGATGAGTTTGCAACTGAGGCTAAGAGCCTGTATGATGTAGTGGTTAAGAGAGATAGGCTCTGATCTGGAGAACCAGGTTTGATTCCCCACATGAAGCCTGATGGGCCAATCACAGTTCCCTAGAACTCAACCTCACTTACCTCACAAGGGAGAGGAAAGGCAAGGCAAAAGTAATCTATTTTGAGACTCTACAGTATAGAAAACTGGGGTATAAAACTACTCTGCTTTTTCATCATCTTTGTCTTTGAAGAAGAGCTGTTTTTGTACCCTGCTTTTACTTTACCAAGGACTTTCAAAACACCTTGCAATTGTGTACACTTCCTCTCTCCACAACAGACACCCTATGAGGGAGATGAGACTGAGTGAGAACTGTCAGTGGCCCAAGGTCATGTGGAGGACTAGGGAATCGAACCCTGTTCTCCAGATTAGAGGCCATTGCACTACACAAGCATTATATTCCTGCTGGGCTCCTTCCCCTCTTTAATCTCTGTCCTTCCCAGGCTCCACCAGGAGTTTCTTAACCCAGGATTGGCAACCCTTAAAAGCCTCCATTTTTGGGAACCTGGAAAAACCTTCTCCTGTTTGCTTCTGAACATGGGATTTTCTATTCTTTTTCCTCATCTATCTTTCTCCCCATTGAGAACCCAAAGTGGCATTTGCAAAGAATTTATATTTTTTTCCCCAGATTAAAATATGGCCACTGCACAACAACCAAAAAAGAAGTGTAGGCAATATAGTGTGTTTTGAATATGCAGAACACCTAACACCAGGAAAGAGGTGTATGTGTGTGTGGGGGGGTATATCAGAGAAGTGGCCTGGGAATCATAGGGCAGCAGCCTGAAAAAGTTTGGGAACTACTGCAGTATGCAGTTTAAAGAATCCAGGAAGCTCTTCATGAGACCCTAGAGACCTGTGAGGCAGAGTAGACAGTTCTGGCCATGATAAACCAGAAGCTTTGTCAGTATAATGTAACTCCATTTGTTTATATGAACATACTGATTTGTTTCATTTGGAGATGGTGAATTCTGTCAATTGCCCCTTCCACTGAAGATCACTTTATGCTGTTCCTGAAGATCTGGCAATCCTGAGGACCACAGTTTCAGGAGTAGTCTCAGTGACTGCAGCAGGAGGTAGGAACTGGCCCAATGTCCTAAAAGAGCATGAAGCTCTATTCTCTCTGCTAAAACCAGACAAGGAGCTAATTGAGGTACAGACATTAACTGTTAATATTGAAATTAGAATAAAGCTGAAGATCCCCCCCCCCAATATTTAGAGTGTCAAAATATGATCTAATCAACACTCCTTCAGGAATGACTATATCCACCATGTTTCTGAGATACCTACTGTATCGAAACTGTCATTGAACTTCAAGCACTCTAGCTCCCTAATTTTGTCGGAGACTTCTAGCATTGGCATATAGATGCCTGTGATGTTTTTCGCTCTCCAGTAACTGGCTCCTGGTACGGTGTTAGACTGTGCCGAGAGCCTGACTCTATCCTCCCAGCCAGCTATATTCCATCTGGCCTGAGACAGATGCCCGGAGTATGGAAAAGATTTTTGTAGACTATGTGGTACATACTGCCATCTTGGATGTTTAGGGGATTGTTTTAAGGGGATTGGTTAGGGCATGTTTTGTTGGATTTTTTTGTATTTCTATTTTTGATCTTTTATTTTTTTTTCTGTGAGCCTGTCTGCTGGGAACAGTGGTATATAAATGCAATAATAAATAAATAACCCTCAGTTCCCTTGATCCTTAGTCGCCACACATTGCCCTCAGTCACCATCTTACCCTCACTCCCAAGTGCTATTAAGCTTTTATCAATATTACCCCGAGTGTTTACACAATCATCCCTTTGGACTGACTTGTCTCAAACCAGACGCTCCCCAGTTCCTGTCAGCTTTCTCACCAGGATTAATTTTAAAGCATGTAAGTCATTCTCTATGACATACACATTAATTGTATATCTAGTAATAAATCAATCCCCTTAGAAGGTTTTAGCCAGGTAACTTTAATAACCATTTTTTGTTTATTATAGATGTAATCATGACATTTAATTGTAGCCCAAATCAAGATACTCATACACAGAGAGAGAGAGAGAGTGAGGCAAAGGGTTTTGATTTCATTTCTAATACTGTAATTTCGTGGCAGAGGGGTGTCTTCATGTGTACATTTGACCAGTGTACTTGGAAGCATTCTTTGTTTCTGACTCTAACCCTTATATCGAAGTATAATTAGGCTACAGATACATGTATAGTGGAGAACCCACAGTGGCTAATGCACTATCCTTTCTGCAGATGCAAAATAACACCCTGGTTGAATCTGACTATAATTAATTTAGCCACACAATATCCCTTTGGGGTAGAAAAATGCTATTAGACTCATTCCCATATAGCCAGAAAGGTTAATGATTTGCCCTGAAAAAGTTTGAAAAATATAACCCAGAGGTCTGCTATAATAAAGTTAAGGCACTCACATTTGCATGAATGTTTTTTTCCTTCTATTTTCGATAGAAAATAAAACTCTAAACAGATAGTGGGGCTGTTCACAAATTTAGGTACAGTGGGCTACTAAAAACAGCCCCCCCCATTATACCCTTTCTCCACAACGGGCCTCCAGAGTGGCTCACATCATCTCCTACAGTTTGGAGCCCTCCTACAGAGAGCCAGTTTGGTGTAGTGGTTAGGAGTGTGGACTTCTAATCTGGCATGCCGGGTTCGATTCTACACTCCAGACATGCAACCAGCTGGGTGACCTTGGGCTCGCCACGACATTGATAAAACTGTTCTGACCGAGCAGTGATATCAGGGCTCTCTCAGCCTCGCCTACCCCACAGGGTGTCTGTTGTGGGGAGAGGAAAGGGAAGGTGAATGTAAGCCGCTTTGAGCCTCCTTCGGGTAGGGAAAAGCGGCATATAAGAACCAACTCCTCCTCCTCCTCCTCCTTCTTCATTTCATCCTACAATAGTCCTATAATGAAAGATAGTTTGTGTGTATGTGTGACTGTTCCAAGGTCACCTAGCAAGTTTTCATGTCAAGTGAGTATTCAAACCTGGGACTCCCAAATCCTAGTTCAACACCTAACCACCATACCACAGTGGTTCTTGCATACCACATTCAATGAGTTTAGAAAGATGTAACTTGGTTTACCATTGCACTGGTAGTTAGTTATTTAGGAAGATGAGTGTTGAAGTGGGGAATGACTCACTGTATCTCAGTCATGTTGGATTTATTGAAGAACCTTAGGAAAACCATAGTCTCTCAGTTTTATCCCTAATACTGGTCTTCCTTACAAGGTCCTTCTTGTAGGGATCACCGAAATACTGTTTACAAAATGTTTTAAGTGCTTCAGAAAAATGCTGTAAAATGTTATAATTATGTATTAATTTATTATAGTTGATCATTAACAAATTACAAAATAATCAATACTTGACACCTAAATATTTAATAAAATCATCCCTGATTACATGGATCAGAACCAACAAGATAGTAACCTGACAGTTGCACAGATACAAGGATTTGGGTAAATGTGATGATAGACATAAGATGCATCAGGCTAAAGGCATAGAGTCCATCATTCACTTTCCAGCGGCAGCTGGACTCTCTCAGCAAAGACATGGAAGTGCGGCCTGAATCCACTCCCTCCCCCCTTGCTGAATATAATGTGAACTCTATCACTTTTATACTTGGAAGTTCCTTCTTAAATCCAATTATTTTTTTAAACCATAAATGTTAATAGCTAGAACTTTATGTGATAACAGTGAGTTTCATAAATGAATTGTGTTAACAAGCATTGGGCTAATAGCTTAAAATTCTCATGATTTGTCTAGTTTGTTTCATTTTTCAGATTATGTGGCATCCATATATTTAAACCTTGCCTGATCTGTGCTGTCACCTGCACACATGTACACACCCTGTCTTGTCAAATCCCACATCGGTTGAACAACTGCTGTTTTCAGAAGCCTAGTGAAAACCCTCTCTGGAATGGAATGCTGCTGGGATTCCTAGCCTGTCTTTGAAGAATAAGTACAAGAAGGTGATGTGCCAAATTAGCACTGCTATGGTTCTCAAAGGCTCATAAATACTAAATACCAGAAAGTAGTGCTTTGTGCATATATGCACCCCAGGAGCAGAAAGATTTAAATAAATGACTCTTGCTTAGATACCTCTGACATTGTAAAATGAATCACCATTTAGTTAATGTTCTGGGCTGGCAGGAATAAAAATCCCCATGTTGCGGGGGGGGGGAGGGTTAATGTCTTGAAAGAACACTTCATAAATTTCACTTGCTCATTATGTCTTATTAAATCTTTATAGAATATTATCTTGGCATATGAAAGCAACTTTGACATGAGCCAGACTCAAAATACCCACACTTCTTAGGAAGCAGCAGAATTCCTAATAATTTTGCTACAAATGTAATGGTATTGCTGACTCTTCATGAAAAATCCATGCCACAACATGGATGAATTCCATTTTCAGTTACTGGATTTTATATTTTCAGTAGGAATATTAACATATTTTAAGATATTTCAGTAATGCAGAAAAGTAGATACCAGGAAGAAATGTCATTTTTGTGTATCCCAAAGGGATGGCAGGTGGTTGGGAACCCATTGGGCATTAGCCACTGATGGGTTCCCCTGCCACCCAGAAATGTGAATTAGCCATCAAAGCCCCCCTCCATGAGTGGGGGCTGCCCGGCTCTGCATCCACCCAGCCTCTCATGGAGGGGCCCTCAAATGAGGAGGCCAGCATGCAGGCTCGTCCTCCTTCGCAAACAGATCCACCCCATGCTCCAAACCTACCAGCAGTGACAAAATATTGAACCATTTGTATTTATTTTATTCATTTTTGCATTTTATGTTTTTTTTGTCTATTTTTTTAAACCAATAAACAAAGGGAAGGTGGGTGGGAAGCCTCGTTGGGTGAGAGAGGGGAAAGAGGCCAGATGCCACATCCCAGGACCTTTAAAAGGTATCTGATTTAGCTCCCACTCTTAGTCTCCAGGCATGCCGTCTTACCTGCTCACCACCCAAGGCATGCCAGGGCTGGAGGTCGTTAGCCTCGAATTATGGCCCAATCCATTGAGCAACATGGAATCCCCAGCTCCACCTTCAGTAAATCCAAGTTGTGCATGTCAGTGAGGTCCAATCTCTGCCTGCTTAATCCTGTTCGTCAGCTAGAAGTATAGACTGAATAAGCACCCTTGGTCTGATACCTGTTGCTCCCATTTCTGATTCTTGGAAATCCTGTTCAGTTGCTACAGTGAATGCATGCACCCTATTTAAAAAAGGATCCAATGCACGTTCATTTTACAAATGAGCCCACATTTACCAACACCATTATTGAACCCACACAATTATTAAACACATTTATAAAGAAAAATCAAGACTACATTGTACACAGATTGTGAGTTCACTGTAATTTATAACAAATCTAGCAGACTTCACTGTAACTTATACAACACTATCAGAAAAGACCATTGTATTTTTTAGCCTCTAAACCCCGCCCGCCCCCAGCAGCTCCGGTGAGGCCTTGCTAGGTTGCAGCAAGGCTGGTTGAAATGGGGGAGGTCTGGCGGGTACTGCCCACCTCCCCCACCCACCCAGGCAGCCCCACTGAGCCCTGGTGAAGCTGCAAGATGGCACAGTTCAATTTTGAAGCATCTTTTAAACAGCTCTCACCAGTAATCTACTGCTTGATTCAATGTATTTTAAATTGGAAATTTGGTGGCACTGATTTCCATAAAAGTACACATAGCATAGCAGCATTATGCCTTCATGACATTTATTTTAGAAAATTATACCTTACATTTTTTTTTCTGCTTGAAGCTGCCATTGTAGCTTATACAATTGTGATATCTAATAGTAAAGTGAGTCTCTTGTGGCGCAGAGTGGTAAGTGACAGAAATACTGCCTGAAGCTATTTGTCCATGAGGTTGGGAGTTCGATCCCAGCAGTTGGCAAAAGGTTGACTCAGCCTTCCATCCTTCCGAGGTCGGTAAAATGAGTACCCAGCTTGCTGGGGGGTAAAACGGTAATGACTGGGGAAGGCACTGGCAAACCACCCCATAATGAGTCTGCCATGAAAACGCTGGAGGGCGTCACCCCAAGGGTCAGACATGACTCGGTGCTTGCACAGGGGATACCTTTACCTTTAATAGTAAAGTGGCTGACCTTTCTGTGGAATCTAGTTGTCTACTGATTCTTTTATAGTCAAGGAATCTCCATGTCTTAGGGGCAGGATATGTTTTCACAAATTGATAAAAAGAACTTTAAAAATCATTACAGTAGAGCCTGATGAACATTGATAATGGGCAAAGTCAACACATGCTTTGTCTGATGTGGCCCCTATTTAATGAGACAACCTCCCTCATGAGAACAGGAAGGCTTCCACTCCCCTGGCTTTCTGCAAATGATACAAAATTGAGTTATTTAAGGAGTGGTGGATTTTTAAAATACAGGCAATAAGGGCTGTACTGTAACAAAATGGTCCAGAAAGATGCTTTAGTAAGGGATTATTAATTTATCACCTGACACGTGTGCAATATAGCCAGGAGATCCTAACAATGGCTAAAAGGCAAGAGATGTTCAGAGGTGGATTTCCATTGCATGCCTCTCCATCATGACATCATGACCGTGGTATTCCTTCCAACTGCTAGCCAGGGCTGACCCTGCATGGTTTCTGAGATCTATCGGGATTGGATTTGACCGTATTATCCAGGTCAGGCAGTAAAGGGAAGTCCTATTCTCCAGTGTTGTCTCACATAGTGTATATGTCTCCAGAGAACAAGGTCTCCAGAGAAGACTTCACTTGATGAACAGGTTTGTGTAAGTGCAAGTAGTAGAGACCCATCTGTTTAAGGCTCTAAATAATTTTTTTAATTTATACATTGTAGCAAATCATTGCACTTCTATAAATCCTAAAGAATTCTGGTACATGTAATCCAGACCAGATAACATTCTCACCACTGTATTCTTCATCCAAAGAAGTTTCCAAACTGTCTTCAAAAGCAGCTCCAGGCAGAGAATACTAGCAATCTGTCCTTGATGTGATGACGCCATAGGTGCTAGAAACCTTTTTTAAAAAGAAAAAAACTGACATCTCCTCCTTCTAAAGCCAAAATGCTCATGTAATGAACTGGTAACTCAGTGTGACTTCATTAAACAAACTTGAGAAATTCAAATACAAGATCTTAATAAGTTGTTGTTGTTGTTGTTGTTAGATGTGAAGTCGTGTCTGACCCATCACGACCCCATGGACAATGATCCTCCAGGACTTCCTGTCCTCTACCATTCCTCGAAGAATAAATAGTTATGGTTCCTTAACTGCATATTCACCAGCTTTTACAAAACACGTTATATTTTTGTGCTGTATATCCATCCAGAAATACAGATGTGCAGGTACATAGAAAAGCAGAGATGGTGGAAGGGGGGCAGGGAATTAACCAGGTCTTGAGCAAGGATCCCCAGATTATTTTTATTGCTGCTGAGTATAGTAACTGTAGACCTTCATGCAGCACAGATGGAAGTATGAGTTTGATGGTTATTGAGCATGTGGGTTTTCTCAGTGTGTCACAGTTAAAAAAACATCTGTGTTAAATAACTTTAAGCTTATCCGCTGCAAAAATTGGCAATGTTCAATAACCCTCAATATCCTCCCCTCCCAAGAGGTGAGATGACTTGATGACTGCAAGTTGAGCTGCTTCATAAGCCATGTAGTGGCATTAATGCAGGCCTTACGTAGAGGGCTCTTCATTACCTGTGAAACCCATATGGTATTTTTCTTCAGTGATTTATATACTGGCTTGTTTTCAGATATGTGGAATACCTTCAGTTGCCTTTTGATGGATTTTATGAAGAGGTGGAGTGGGATAAAGTTACTTCTTCCATATGTCTGTTTGTCTGAACATTTATAACTATTAATTCAATAGGACCGCACCGCTACTTCAATCAGGGGAAAATATTTTTGTTCATTTTTAACATAATGTTTTCATTTTAGCCCACACTCCAGAGGATGCATAGTTTACTCTGCAATCCTTGTGTTAACTCTTCCTCTTTTTTCTCTCCTTGTTCCACAGTGCATTCTCTCTCACACATAGTATTTTGTTTCCTGTTTCTACTATATCTTTTTATGTTTTCTGATTTTTAGTCCTCCTTAATGAACTCTTATATATTATTTATTTAGTACATTTTTATCTTGCCCTTCCTTTAAGCGGCCACACAATATTGTTGTTCATGAAAATGTGTTGATAGGAAAGGAAGTGCTTTAGAGTTGTTTAAATATCACTGTCTGCCTGCATGAAGAGGAATTTGGTGATGTTGGAGGTTCCTGAATTTAACTGAGGAAATTAGCAATTTAATTGGAGACTTAGCAAGAAGCAGATAACTATGGGGTCTCCTCTTTTGTATACCAGAAACTCTAAATAAACCAGTCAGGTGTAAACTGGGGTCCATTCCACACAAGTTTAATGTTGCAGGAATGTGGCAAATTGTAATCGCTACTAATATGCAGTTATGCACGACGTCGTACACAATCTGCCACACTCCTGAAACAGTCCCGCTAAAAGCGCTTCGTTGTAGTGCTTCCAGGGAAATCCCAAAAGGTGTATTCACTTTCTGGAAAGCGCTACACTCTTGCAAGCAATCTGCAACACTAGCAAAAAAGACCTGTGCGTTAAAATTATTGCGGTTTCAGCAAAGTCCCTCCCCCTGGCTCTCTCCTCTGAAAGTCAGGCGAAGCGATCGCCATTTTTTTTTCTCGGAGCGAGCAGAGAGCAACGAACTGGCGAGCCTGCATTCACCCAGTGTGGCTTCTTTGGCTGCAGTCACTCCACATAGCTGCTTTAAAGCTCGCCTTAAGTCACCAAGCACAACACAGCCCCGTTTGCAATTTTCCTTTATTTTCGGCTGAAAATCGCGCCCGTGCACGGGGGAGAGTTTTTTTTGTCACTTGGGGGAGTGTGGCAACGATGAATCAGCAGTTCACATGCCAGCAGCCAGCTAGATGGGTCTCTACGTTAGGAGGAAGCAAGGAATCAAGGAATCAAGGCATATCTGTTGCAACGTATGTTTTTCTTTTAAAAAAAACTTTTCTTAAAGGCAAAGGGGCTTTTCCGGAGCATGTTAACAACCGCCCATTGGCTGCTCACTTGATTGACGGCCAGGGGCGGGACAAAGCACAGAAAAAATTGCTTCCTTTCTAGTGATTTTTGCCGAGACCGGAAACCTGTGGGAAACAATTGAAACATAACTGTATTCCACTACAAAGACAGGTATGTGTTATGCCAAATTCCACTATTTAAAATTCCGTTTTTTTCTTTCTGAAACCAATTTGCCACATTGAACCTTGTGTGGAATGGGCCTGGAAGTTTGCTTTTGCTAAAGAGAATTAAGGTGGTACAAACTCACACCAAAAGCATATGACACACACATACAAGATTATTTAAGAAAGACATTGATGAAAGGAAATAGCATTTGTGAATAGAGGTCACAGTAATCATCACAACATGAAGAGGGAAGTCCATGGATTCAGTGAAGTGACCAGCACTTTAAAGACAGAAGGAAAGAATAACTTACACACAAGTAGACAGAACACACACCCAGATAACAGACCCCATTATTCAGAGAACACACACATACACTTGGTGCTGGATACTCTATTATGAGAAAAATGTAACCTCAGGCTATGTTGATATGCTAGCTCCTAAAAAATGGGTTGATGAAATTGCCTTTTCTTGACAAAGACGTTTGGAGACATGTGATGGGTTTGTCTATAGGGATGACAATACTCTGGGTGAAAGCAGTATGAGTTCCTGAGTGATAAACAATAAGTGTGATTGCTCTACAGGAGTCAAACTAAAGATGTTAATATTTCTTGATAACTCCTTGATCGTTGGATGGGAAACTGTCTACGTGGGGGCAGCTATTAGGAATTGTTGAGTTCCTTGGGTGTGAGAGGAAGGAAGCAGTTGGGAAACTGATGAGATTAGTAACAATATCTCAGAGAGCCTATTGTCCCAAAGGTATTGGGTGGGGAAATAAATCCATTAGCAAAACAGCATCTATGATCCCACAGAAACTAATCTAAGTGCCCAGATATGTCATGGAGATTCATAACTAGCTGGTGTCCATGTTTTCTGTACCTTCTATGGAGTTCACAATGCATTTTGGAGTTTGAGATACAACTGGCATCTATTTCACTGTACATTTCAACCAGATAGTGTGCAGCAAATAAACATCTGATGCAGGATTAAAGAATTGAGTTTCTGTATATAAAATACCCTCAATATTCTGTTTCAGATCCTTGGAATTCAATTTATAATGACAATATAGAGTTTCCAAGGCAAGAGAAGTTCCGAGGTGATTTGCCATTTTCTGCCTCTATCTAGTAATCCTGGGTCTGCAATCCTAATTCTATTTTGATTTGAATAATATCTCTTGTTTGCATTGCTTCCTGCCCTCAGCACCTATCTTATTTCTGGGATATTCTCCTACAAATCACAGCATTTAAATCTGCATGCCAACAGGAGAACCCAGATTGCCAAGATTTCCCCCCCCCCTTCCATTTGTTTGAGCTGTTAATTGGTCTCTGTTGATTGGCTTCTGGTAGGAGCAAGGCTTTTACTTCCAGGCTTTGCATTTTGCATTTTGCATTTCAGTGGTTCTTGTTTTAAAGTTTAAGGGCTTAACACTTTCTTTTAAATACAATTGTAAGTGGGGAGGGACACACTTTCCAAGAGTCTTTACTGATGAGCCATCATTAGACATACTGCATTCAAAGTCTCTATGCCAGGTTTGCTGGCATTTTCTTTCACTTTTTTGTCCAAAGGAAGACAGGCCATGTATTCTCCTCACTTTAAGAAACAAATTGCCAAGCTTGGAAGGAGAGAACAACCTATTTCTCCTCCCTCCCTCTCTGTGAAGCACAAGGCACCTAAAGACAGACAGTTGATCTATAACCCTTTCTTGTATGAGTGCTTCTTACATTACTTAAATAGGACTTGTACATTAGGGGAAACAGCTTAGCAACATGAAAGCTCAGACAAATTTTAGGCAGCACTAGAAATGAAAGGGTCTGCTGATGCTGGGAGCCAACCCATCAGCAGAGGCCTCCATATAATGTCCGTGCTGGAGGTGTAGGTGGGGTGGGGAAAGAAACTCTTAAATAGGCAAGACATTGCACCTGGAAGAGAAGAAGAAAAGTTGGCTCTTATATGCTGCTTTTCTCTACCAGAAGGAGTCTCAAAATGGCTTACAGTCCCCTTCCCTTTCCTCTCCTCACAACAAACACCTTGTGAGGTAGGTGAGGCTGAAAGAGCCCTGATATTACTGCTCAGTCAGAATAGCATTATCGGTGCTGTGGCTAGCCCAAGGTCACCCAGCTGGCTGCATACAGAGGAGTGCAGAATCAAACCCTGCTCGCCAGATTCATGCACCTAATCACTTCACCAAGATGGCCATAGTCCCACATATTCTTGTTCAAGCTGAGAAAATCCACTCTTGGATATGTCAGGGAATAGGTAGTGTGACTGCAATCTTCAGCTGTGCAAACTGGAAGAATACGTTAGCAACATCAAAGAGGAAATCAGGGTCAGGTGCAGATAGGTTTTTTAAACCAAGCCCAACGGGAGAAGGAGAAGATCAGTGCAGATAAGCCCCAAGTACTACTTGATGGTTTTCTGTCCAACTAGGTCTAGCTTCCAAGTTCTGATAAGATTAGGCTAGACTGCCAATATGATACCACTTATGTCTGCTCATTCAAGGACTTTCTCCTCAGTTGTCCCTTTTTTGTGAAAGAGCCTTCTGGAACATGTGAAGAAGACTTCTTTTCTTTGTAAAGTTACAGAAGTTGTGCAAAGATTAATGTTTTAACATGGTGTTTTGTATAGGTAGTTAGATCTTAAGGAAAGTTTATTTGTTTGTGCTAATTGTGATTTCTGGTTGCATTGATTTTTGTAAGATTAATTGGGTCCATATGGGAAAGAGGAAGATGAAAATAATGTAGGTAATTCTTCCACACATCTCCCCAATCTCCCCAGAATGACTACCCTAGAGGTGCAGCTGCTACTTACAATACCATTGGGGTTTGTGGGCCAGGGAAAAAGCGTTAGCTGGCTATGTATGGCCTGATCACTTGTTTAAAACAGGGTTTTTCCCCCTTTGATGCCTGTCTGCCATGTCTTCTGATATGCTGATTTTGCTTTTCTTGCTGTAGCTTACAAATATCCATTCTTCTGGCTTTATTGTCACTGGAATTAAATGTTGGAGCAAAATCTTATTTTTTAACATGTCAATCCTGTCTGAGAAGTCTAGCCTTATGTTTTAGGCTTCCTAGCCCATATGGATTCCAGAATGCAGTTCCAAATACAAGATATGAATGTACAGAACTTGCCAAAATTTGATAAGCAAAATTAAAGCAGCAAGAGGAAAAGGGAAGGAAACCTTCCTGTACTTCTCCAATTTGATAACAAAAGAAACACAATCCTCCCTGTTCTCAAGTTTATCTGTCAAGTATTACAACATCCAATGATGCCATCCTTTTTTCCCCATAGCAACATACTCCTTGGCCCAAATGTAAGCATGCCTGTATTGTAGGTTGGAAGGCATCCCACATAGCTCTGAATAGCACACGGTACTTTCTTCAATGTAATCATCATCTTTATTTTTTAAAATGATTTATGTACTGAAGGAAAGTTATTTATACCAAGTGCAAAAGATGGTATGATGACAGCTGAGTGTTTGAAATTCTCTGTAAATTTCCACAAATCTGTCCTTTCATTTGACATTATGTACCACTTGAAACAGCTGTGAATTTCAATGCCATATTTAAATTAAATGCATACTGATAAGTAACACAGGCATTTGATAACTGAAAAGAGAAAATATGTAGCATACTATGTGACACTTTTCGTGCCTTTGATGTTCAACTGGAAGTGCTAAATAAGTGCTGGAAAACAAGTGAAAATAACTTGAGTAACCCTGCTAGGAAACATATTTTAAATCTATAAAGAACTAGGTACTTTCTCTTTGTAATGTGCTCCTCAACTTACAGTATGGAAGTTATTTTAAAAACTTCTTCCATCTCTACATGTGAAGCATGTCTTGGCTGGACATCCAGATGTGGACAGGGGAGAACCAAGCAACTGCAGATCTCCTGGATCTTCACAACTGCAAAGAAGTGAGCAACTTCTTCAAGCTGAGTTATGTTCTACAGGCACAAGCTCTTATTCATTTATAGTGTGACCAGAGTAGATTCTTCTATTATTATACTAGCAAATATTTGCTGTAGCTAAAGTGTTTTTTTATTTTTAGGAACAAAAATGAGATCAGATTTCACAACTGAGTCAGCTCCCCTCTCCTCAGAATACCCATTTTTCTTCCAAGGTCCACAGAAACCTAATTTCTACAGAACTGTGGAAGTGCCACAGGAACAGACTTATGATATATCGTAGTTTAGAGTCCTTGGTGACTGGTCTCCCCAAGTTTTCCATATTGTTTAACAAACCTTAGCAAAGCTGAAAAAACTCATATGAAAGGTCTCTGAAAGAAAATCCTATGCATAGCTATCCAGTCAGACCACTGATCTTAATTCTATTAATTTGTGGGGTTGTACAAGTACGTTTTTGGCCTGACTGCAACTCTAGGCCAGTGATTTTGCCTCTTAGGTTCCACAAGGGGAAGAAACAGTGCCTGGAGCCCAGATTGTACTCTTCCAGAGGTTGTTTTTTTGCAGGAACCTTCTCTAAGAAGCAAAATCTCTGTCTTGAGCCCCAAACAGCATTATAGCCGGTAATTCTGCCTGTTAGGGAGTGTTCTTGAAGTTTCTCTAATGGTAATTGAGCTCTTTAGATTGCCATAGTGCACTTAAAGAAGCTCAATCAGCACTCTGAAAATGTCCTCTAAGTGCTATAGAAATGTACTTGTGTGATCTCACAATTAGGAGACCTTCATAACTAAACTCCCATTATTTTCGCAAGAACCACAGGGAAACAGCCTTGGGTGAGGGCTTGTGGTTCAGTAGTATAAAAGTTGCTTTGCATGCAGAAGATCCCAGGTTCAGTCCCTGGGATCTCCAATTAGAATCAGGTCAGAATAGATAGCAATGACTTGGACAGAAAATGGTGTGTCTAGTTCTTATATTCAGTGGAAGCACATCATGAACTTCAGCAGAGGCAGACTTAAAATTACAACCCCAGGAGTGGAATCAAACCGCAAAGAGGACGGAACAGTAGGAATCTTCTCATCGCAGATTCTTTGTGCAGAATAAGAAAAATGTGACCTCTACTTCCTGTTTCTAGAATGTAAAAATTCATGAAACTTTTGCTTGATAATTAAGTGCATAGATTTGAGATTAGTATAGGACTGGATAAAACTATAGATATCTAGATAAATTCTAAGTATAGCTCATACACAAAGAGGAATTATGTGAGTTTTCATTCTGTTGTCTTCTTTCCACCTATTTCTCATAGAGCTGCTATTCCTTTAATGGCTGTAATCATAAAGAAAATTTAACCAGTGAAGTTTCCCCAATCATTGGCTCTCTGTGGCTGGAAAAAAAAACTTTCCCTCCTGTTATGCATTAGTAAGGTTGCCAACTGTCCTAGAGAAAAATGCCCCTTTTATAGAGGCTTAACTGGCTGCTATTTACCGGGTGATGTTACTTACTGCCATACTATGTAAAGTTTCAGCTGCCTATTTCCATACATTAAGCCTGTAAGAAAGGACAGATAACTTTTCTCCGGGACAACTGGCAAATCTATAGTAGGTAAATGAGGGGTGGGGGTGGGGGGCTTGCTAGGGAAATATTCAAATGTTATGGTAAATTGTGTGATATGGATTTTACTGTGGAAATAAGTCAGAGAGACACCAAATATTTTCTGTTATATACCCTAAGATTATGACCCTCTTGTGGCGCAGAGTGGTAAGGCAGCTGTCTGAAAGCTTTGCCCATGAGGCTGGGAGTTCAATCCCAGCAGCCGGCTCAAGGTTGACTCAGCCTTCCATCCTTCCGAGGTCGGTAAAATGAGTACCCAGCTTGCTGGAGGGTAAACGGTAATGACTGGGGAAGGCACTGGCAAACCACCCCATATTGAGTCTGCCATGAAAACGCTGGAGGGCGTCACCCCAAGGGTCAGACATGACTTGGTGCTTGCACAGGGGATACCTTTACCTTTTACTTTACCCTAAGATTGCTTTAGATGAGCCTCTTGTGGCGCAGAGTGGTAAGGCAGCCGTCTGAAAGCTTTGCCCATAAGGCTGGGAGTTCAATCCCAGCAGCCGGCTCAAGGTCGACTCAGCCTTCCATCCTTCCGAGGTCGGTAAAATGAGTACCCAGCTTGCTGGGGGGTAAACGGTCATGACTGGGGAAGGCACTGGCAAACCACCCCGTATTGAGTCTGCCATGAAAACGCTGGAGGGCGTCACCCCAAGGGTCAGACATGACTCGGTGCTTGCACAGGGGATACCTTTACCTTTTTAAGATTGCTTTGCCCTCCCTCACAGGATTTCCTTTTATCTTCTTTCTGACTGAACAGCTCCTTTTTTCCCATTTCTTCTTCATTTTTCAAATCTCAGGCTTTCCCATTGAGTTGCTTGAATGCATATTGGTAAGCTGCCCTAGCTGGCCACACCCAGTAGCAGCTGTGCATGAGGTGCCTGGGCTGCAGAACCTAACCAGAGTCCACACCAGAGCAAAGTCAAAGTCCAGTCCAAGTTGTTAGGAATCAAAACAAGCAGAGGTAAGGGCAAGGCAAAGAGTAGTCAAGGGAAAGCCAAGGTCAGAGTCCAGATAAGTATATATTCAACAAAGCCAGTCCAATTACCAGATGTGTAGTCAAAAGCCATTTGCCAGGAGTCAGGGAAGCTGATGGGAGTCAGAAGTTCACAGACCAAAGAATCCAAGCTGGACAGGAGGATTTCTGCATAGATTGTATCCACGCCGAAGAGCTGCTGCTGTCTCTCCTAAAAGCAGTCCAGCTAATTGGCTGCACCTGGGAGAGGACTCCCTCATCCTCCCCAGGAGCTATCCCACCTGGGCCCCATCTACTTTGACAGCATGCCTGCAGTCTCTGGCTCCATCGGCATTCAGCAAACGCCACCCTTCTGCTTCATCTGCGTTGTTCAGGCAAGCTGTCAGGGCTGGAAGGCATCTGTGGATGCACCAAAGATGTCTCTTGGGAAGAGCCTAGCTGACTTGTGCTGCTTTCCCCTGCTGCACATTCAGAGACCCGGCTCTCTTCTGCCAGAGCTGGCTCAGCTGCAGGCCCTGGTTGCTGTGGCAACTCCTGGGAGATGGGAGGTAGCAGTGGGGGTATGACAAATGGTAAGAGTGGACCCCTTCAAGGGAACTGAGGGAAGAAACTCAAATTCTTCTGATGTCCTGGTTGGATAATAGTATATGAGAGGCTGATAGTGGTTAAAAATCATCATCACCATCATCATCATCCTTTATTCATTCAAATCACCAGGAAAACAACATGAAAAAACCAAACACAAGAAAAAACCTCATCATATTAATAAACAGTTCCACCAAATACTAGGGAACTCCGTCTTCTGCTTGCAATGTAACAATACTCTGCCACTGTGTATGAGATGTTGGAAATTTTATCTTCATGTAAGAAGATGACTAATAAGTTGTTAGGGCAGTTAGAATAACTGAAATGTCCAAAACAGATGTCAACAGGGGCAGAATTACACAACTTGATATATCTTCATAAAATTCACAATAAAGTAAAATATAGGAAACAAGTCTCAATTTCATTATCACTACAGACTCAAAAATACACTTCTATTGGCAAATGCTTGAAACTTCCAGGGAGTAAGGATGATGAAAAAGTATCAGGCTCTAGAAAAGGCCCAATGACATCTGTAAAAGGCTGATACACATGGAGCAGCAGATATTCCTACCCATGATTTTAAAGCCCTGCATTGAAATGAGAGCTATCTTGTTCTTGTTTGTTTATATATCAATTTATATACCGCCACTCCCAAATGGCATGTGGTGGTTAACAAAGCTCTCCACAATAAAACCTCATAAAACAATAAAACAATAATTAATAATCCCTAATTACAACTACAAGAGTCTGTAACTTGGTGTCAATGAGATGTTGGTGAACTAAGATCTTTGCTCTCCTGACCCCACAGATACTCAGTACCTAGGCCTATAGTAAGTCATTTTTTAATTATTTCTGCACTCCAGCCAGGCTGTGGGGTAATCGAGACAAAAAGAGGTATTAGGCCTGTCAGCTGTATGTGAATTTTTGATCAGTAGTTGATGATGACTATGTAGGCCCTGGTCTCCACCTTTAACAGCCCTGCAGACTGTTGGAGGACTGCATTGGCTGTACTTTTGGGGGCATTAAACAAGGCTTTAAGAAAGCCAGACTAAATTCTCTCTAAGACTGTTTATGCACTGGAGGTTTCATTCCAGGCTGCAGGCTGGAGTTTTAGTCGTGGCAGGTTGGCCCACTTCTTCCTGCACCCACATGGGGGAGCATTTGTCCTGGTGCACCTCATCCACCCCCTATCTGTGCTCCTGATAGGAGGGGTGGGGCAGTGAAGTTCCCAGTGCAAAAATGGTCCAATGTAGCAAGGTTGTTATAAGAACCCAATTGGGCACTGTAAATAAGCTGTGTTAGCCTTCTTGCCATATACAACCCGATGGCAATTGTAATAAAACCTTCACCTTTGGTTTGATAAAATCTGAGAATGGCTGCAATGCTTCTTTGGGCAGAGTCAAAGACATTTTGCTTGGTCAGTTTTGTGTTAATCAATCTTCCAGGTAGAATTTTTCTGCCTGTTGTTAAAGCACAGTATTTTAGTTTTGGCATAGTTGATTATTAGATGCTGTTCCTGAATATGTACAGCCAAGGTTCCCAGGGCTTAAGTACAATTTTGGTCTCTGAAAAGGTTATTTATCACATCATCCACATACATTGTATTGGTAACCCTCCCCCGGCTAACTCTGGAGCATGGACAGTATTCTGTAGATGTTTTATGAGGGAATCAATATAAATATTGGGGAGGAAAGGGCCCAGAAGGCATCCCCATCTTACATGTTTCTGTGAGAAAACTCAGTTCGACAAATGGCCCTGATGACCAAATCTTACTCAAGTTTTGTGTCCTCATGGAGCTTAATAATAAAAAGGAGTGTGTGTTTGTCAATTATACTACTAGCAAGTTAAGTCCATAGATGTCCCCTGGATATAGTATCAAAAGCAGCTTTTAGACCATGTATGCACTGGAGGTTTCATGCCAGGCTGTAGGCTAGAGCTTTAGTCGTGGCAGGTTGCCCCACCTCTTCCTGCACCCACATGGGGGAGCATTTGTCCTGGTGCACCTCATCCACCTCCTATCTTTGCTCCTGATAGGGGGGTGGGGCAGTGAAGTTCCCAGTGCATAAACAGTCTTAGAGGAACAAAAGTTGCAAAGAGTAAGTCTTTTGTGGAACACTATTAAATAGTGCAAATTTAGCAGTGATTCATGGTTGATCTACCATGCCTGCAGCTGGCATGTTCCTCTTCTAAGTAGCCTTCCTGATCCAACCAATCATATAATCTAAGGTGTATAATTGACAAATGTTTAGGAAACGTATAGGTCTGTAGCTGTATGGATCTGTTCTACAACCCTTCTTGAAAATGGGAACTTTAATAGCGATCTTGAGAAATTTGAGCTACTTGATCAGTGTAGGTAAATAGTACAGCTAAAATTGGGGCCCAGCAGTCCACGGTTGATTTTAATAAGTAAGGGAAGCTAAAGTCACTGCTTGGAGCTTTCCCACTCTTTAACTGCTGTATTAGTTGTTTAACTTCACAGTTATTAGGGGCCACTGAGGAGTGGAATCAAATACAATTTCTGGTTAAATAAAAGGAAGAAAAACTGTGTTCCCAAGTCTTACTGTTAATTGTGTTGGCCATATAATTATGTGCAAGGTTGGAACAAATGCACATTAGTATCTAAAACCCCACAGACACTTCAGTCTCAACAGATCTGCTAAGGACTGACTAGTATAGATTGAACTCACTTTTGTTTCTTAAGATAGTTTTATAAGCTCTTTTACTTTCTAAGATTTCCATTTTTATAGATTATGATAGATTGCCTTTAAAATCATTAAAATGCAGCAAATATTTTTCTTGGTGGTTATACAGTCCTAGCCAAACCATTTTTAGAGAGGATTTTGAGGTAAAGTGGACTGAACCTGGTCTAGATAACCATAGCTTTGGTTTCTGTTATAAATTCCTTGTATGTGCATATTGTGGAAGCATTATTATCCAAGTCTCTTAAGAGGCTAGAATAGATCTTTACCCTGCTCTGTTTTTGCCCAATCATTGATTGTATTATTAAGTTGTCCACATCATTTTACTTTAAGCCTCCCATTTTTACTGACTAATCTTGATGAGTATAGATAAAATATTTAAGGGACTGATTCTGAGGTTCCAAAAAGATGGCAAGAGGAAGACAATCAATTTCTGGCCATGGTTGAGTTACAAAGTTATCCTAGAGGCCAAATAATTTGGCACAATTAAATAATCTATGGTGGAAAATTTAGATACAGACCAGAAGGAGAATTGTCCAGGATGGTCTCCGTGGGCAACTCTATTTAAAATAACAAGATGTAATTTGTTGGCTGCCTGAGCCAAACACAGTCCAGAAAAATTAGCCACAGAGTCTAAAGAGGTACAGCCCTTGGTAGCAGGAGGCCAAGATTGAAATTTATCTGCTATTATGACATCATTATATAGCATTTTAACATTGAAAACTCTCCAAATGTTCAGCGTAGCTAATGGATGTTTTTAAGACAGCTGGGAAGTAAGGGACTCCACTTCCTTTCACAGAGATCTAACCTGTGAGTGTAATCACTGAGGATGCAAGTAGAGATTAATGCAAATAATCTTAAACAACCTGAAGGATAGTAACACTGCTATAACCCATCTATAATGGAATGGCATTGATACAACCTGTGCCTTCAGGCTGGTGGATACCAAATTCTTTAAGTCTCCTGAGGAAGAGGAAGAAGAAGAGATGGTTCTTATATACCACTTTTTTCTATCAGAAGGAGTCGCAAAGCAACTTACAATCATCTTCCTTTTCCTCTCCCCACAACAGACACCTTGTGAGGTAGGTGAGGCTGAGAGAGCCCTGATTTTACTGTTCAGTCAGAGCAGCTTTATCAGTGCTACAGTGAGCCCGTCACCAAGCTGGCTGCATGAGGAGGAACAGGGAATCAAACTTGGTTTGCAAGATTAGAAGTCCACACTCCTAAGCGCTACACCAATCTGGGCCACCCCCTCCCTTAGAACTTGGAACTGTAACCATTATCACAAAAGAATAATTTGGGATATCAAATTCCTTAGCCACCCATAGAAATAATAAATCAAACTGAGATAATTTTTCATAAAGTCACAATCTGAGCTTTTGGTAAGTCATCCCACAATATTCCAATATAACAAAGGTAATTGGGAGGTGTTCTTTATGAGTCAGTCTTCAGGATCAATTTGCACCTCTATTCTTCTGTCTGTTTAATGTTCAATCACAGAAATGACCTGGAAGGATATATCTGTCTGGTTTGCTTCAAGAAGTTCCTAGGCCAGTGTCTTGTTCCGCCCATTCATCCTTGAATTGTGATACAATACTCCTGTTTCTAGAATGATCTTAGGTACAAATCAAAATCGAGAGTTTTTATCTCTGGCAACTAATGGAGTTTGTCTCCTCCAAAGAGAGAACAAATTAATTATATGTACTGTTGGTATATTTGAGTTCACAAGAACTAACAGCCTAGTTGAATCTTGGCCTGAGGTGTCATTCTGTTGTACTGAATCTGGTGGAGTATTTTGAATATCTAAAAGTTGTTCATGATGATTTTCTGCTTGTTTGAGAAGACATGAACATTCCTTCCACTTCTCAGTCTCAACAGACATTTCTTTTGTTTTTCTAGTGGATGAATTGCAAAAGGCTTTTGTTGGAACATTCTTGTTTTCATTATATGCTTTCCGCCTGGGCTCTGACTTTCCAAGGACAAGTGGTTCCATCAGTTCAGCATAGCTACCCCTCGTTATTTCTTTACAAAACATGGGAGTTTGGATGATGTTTTTGAAAACTCTTAAAACCAAGATATTGTACTTGTTAGAGAGGTATGTATATATTCTCATTAACTGAGGTGAGATGGAGTCCCCACATGCTGAAAGGTTAAAATCAGTCTCTGATGACCCACCTTTGGTAGGTGAAAAAAAATGACTGAAGCTGAATTGACACTGTGTTGCTTTTCAGTAATTGACTTCATAATATTTGTATAGATTTAAGGTTGTGCCACGGGTTATTATTAAGCTCAGACTCCCCAATAGTTATTGCTAATTGTTTCCTTTATAAAGGTAAGGATAGCACATGATTTGGCAAGCCTTGGCATCTCCTTTGGCAATCCCAATTACACACTAAACAAGAGCTCGGGTTATTTGAGTCTCTAATATATGCATCAAATGAGTTATTCATCTCATCCATCTTTGTCTCTAGATGCTTAAAAAATGATATTTTTAAAAAATTCTCAAAGATTAAAAATACTTCCTTAAACAAAATTTCTAAAATTTATGCATCTTCTAAAACATTATCCAAGAAGGTTGAAGCTCTCTGGAGAAGTTATTGTTGCTTGTTACATCTCAAATGAGTAAGAGTGGGGTAGTTCTCACTTGTATCACCTGGAAAATATAGTGTATCACTTTCCAATACAAAAATACCTTACTGGGTTGTCCACCAGCAGTTTTTATTTGGCAGGTAGTTATCTATTTTCATTTTCCCCCAGTTTTCATTGCAGTATCCTCAGGCCCATTGTTCAAAACAGCCCAATTTATCCTTGTAATAATCTTAATAGTCCAGTTTAGCAGCTGGCCAAAGTGTAATCAGTCTCTTATCTTGCTATGCAAAGTGGAGGTCAGTATTTGTTGAGGTACTGCCATTTAAAAATAACAAACTTTTAAATGTAACTTGGAGGGGAAATGGTCAGTTTGCAATGAGGTATAGGACTTATAAAGTGAACAGGCAACAGGAATGAGATAATTTGTATAAAAATAAACAGAAAATTTGCCACAAACAAATAACTGTTTCAGTTATTCAGACAGAACTTTAAATTGGAGGAGAGAGATATCTTGGCAGTCTCTATTTACATAAATATGCATAAATTTCTCGGTATCACAGACACTAAAGTTGTTAAAAGCAGGAACATTCAAACAAGTTCCAATTTCTCTTCTTGAGAGCCAGTTTGGTGTAGTGGTTAGGAGTGCGGACTTCTAATCTGGCATGCCGGGTTCGATTCTGCGCTTCTCCACATGCATCCAGCTGGGTGACCTTGGGCTCGCCACGGCACTGATAAAACTGTTCTGACCGGGCAGTGATATCAGGGCTCTCTCAGCCTCACCCACCCCACAGGGTGTTTGTTGTGGGGAGAGGAATGGGAAGGTGACTGTAAGCCGCTTTGAGCCTCCTTTGGGTAGGGAAAAGCGGCATATAAGAACCAACTCTTCTTCTTCTTCTTCTTCTTCTTCTTCTTCTTCTTCTTCTTCTTCTTCTAATCCTTTTATAAGGATCACCCCTGCACCAGGAGCTTTTCCCCTCAGACTAGGTAGAAATTACTTCCATTTTCTAGGAGCCATTTCCCTCCCACTTAGATGAGGATTATTCTTGATTCTTTTGTTAGGCTTCCTTCTCAGTCTACTGACAGTTCTTAACTGCCACTTCCAATTGAAGAATTTCATTTGAATCCCTATCACTCAAGGTTCTGAGGCTGGGTTACAGCATTGACCTTTTACTGTCTGTCACACGTTTCCGGTGGTCTGGCTCTGTAATTTATAGCAATCATTTTTGTGAATAATATCCTGCCTGGGGGTGGTGTAAGACAAACGATATTCAGGGTTTTAATTATTACTTGTAAGTTGCCTTGAGACAAGAAGAAAGGTGGGGTTAATAGAAAGGTGGGGTTCAAGAAAGGTATAACTTTGGCTTTGGTCTTTTTCCTGGCATGCCCATGTGGCTCTAACCTGAACAAAAACTGTACAGATATTTCGCTTCCATGGAAGATAAATTGATGGAAGATATCCATTTGCAAATGGATAGAGGTTATGCATACTGTTACTTTTATTAGATCTATATTGCCATTTGATAGGTAAACCATCAAATATTGTTGAGATGCTGAAACATAGTCTCATGCAGCATGATGTAAGCACTAACATTATGTCTTGGTCAAGATCTTTGAACTGTTTCAGAGGTTCAAGTACCTGGTAATCCCATTTGCATGGTTATACTCAGAATCTAATGGCAAAGATTTATGGAACATGTGTCAAGGATAATGTTCATAAACACACATACGTCTGATGATGCTTCACATTAAATTTAATCAGTAATACATTTGTATCATAGTTCTGTATGTGAGCCGTTTATCTGTGGTTCTCTGCTCTACCCTGTGTAACAGATTTCCAGTTGGCCCAGAGTCTGAGCCCTCTAAACTCATTCTTCCAATATGACTCTTATCCACTGTGTTCTAAACTTATGTATTTATTTATGTGTAACATGCCAGCTTAAATTCAACATCTCATACTAGGAAAAATCTATCCATATTTATACTGAGAGAGCTCATAACAAGATTCAGGCATGTTGTTTTCCAAGTAAGATGCAAAACTCAGCTACCATAAAGCCCAAGTTCCAAAAGCAGTTGTGAGACTCAGGATGTTAATCTTGGTGTCCTGGAAACATTCCAAATCAAGTAATTACATTCTATTTACCCAATGTTCCCCAACAGTTTCTGCTGGAAATGGAATTCATCTCAACAGTTGTGCAGCATTGGTGTGCGCTTCTAAACAGCTGTTGTGCTCCTCTCTACTCCAGAGAGGCTTGCATTTCAATGGTGAGTGACATGATGACTATATATTCCTCATTTGTGAGGCTTAGGGGTCTTTTGAAGCTTAATTAGTAAATGCTCATAAAGTGCTGTAATTAAAAGTGATGTAAATGTGCAAATTATCTTGATCTGCATAACATGAGGGATGTGTAGCATGAATGAAAAAAGAACCTTTTTTCAGGTAAGAGGACTCATTTTTTCCTCCTAAGAAAATTCAAACAAGACTACTAAAATATTTGCACATTTGCAACCTATGTTCATCTTGGCTGCAACATGTGGCTGACTTGGGTATGACCGCAAACTCTAACAGTGGTATGAATGAGCTTCCTATGTTCTCAATATTAAAATGACAATAGAGATAAGAAGAATGTGTGTATAAAATCTTGGTGAAGCTGTCTGTCCATGAGGTTGGGAGTTCAATCCCATCAGCCGGCTCAAGGTTGACTCAGCCTTCCATCCTTCCGAGGTCGGTAAAATGAGTACCCAGCTTGCTGCTGGGGGGTAAAACGGTAATGACTGGGGAAGGCACTGGCAAACCACCCCGTACTGAGTCTGCCATGAAAACGCTAGAGGGCGTCACCCCAAGGGTCAGACATGACCTGGTGCTTGCACAGGGGATATCTTTACCTTTACCTTTACCTTTACCTTTACCTTTACCTTTACCTTTACCTTTACCTTTACCTTTACCTTTACCCTACCTTTACCTTTACCTTTACCTTTACCTTTACCTTTACCTTTACCTTTACATGTTATTGGTGGATATCTATTGCTACATATTAAGAGAAAAAAGTTAATCAACAAATGAAGAAGTTGTGGAGTGCATTCAGATATATTGTTTTTTTAATTAGGATTTAAAAAAATGTTTAAGTATTTCCACTATGTTACAATAGTCTGGTTATGAGGAGCCAGAATGATGTAGGAATAAGCATACCATACCATACTAGGATTTAGAAGACTCACATTTGAATCTCTACTCTGCCATGGAAGATGTCTTGGCGATCTGGGCTAATTTCTCTCTTTTAGACTACACCAGCATTGTTGTAAGGATCATTATCATGAGGATAAAGTGGATAAACAGTACTGGTAGCTGCCTCAAGTTCCTGTTAGGGAAACTGGGCATAAATATAGTGTGTGTGTTGCTTCCAGCTTATGTTGCTTCTGACTTATGTTGCTTCTAATGTTCTCTACTCATTAGCAGCCATAGGTCTTGGAAACTGAGGAGTGTGGCTTCTTTTCTTGGGTCAATCCTTCTCAATTTGAGTCTTCCTCTTTTCCTGCTGCCTTCAACTTTTCCTAGCACTATTGTTTTTTCCAGTGACTCCTGTCTTCTCATAATGTAACCTAAAAGTACAATAGCCTTGGATTAGTCAATTTAATCTCTAGGGAGAGTTAAAGCTTGGGTTCATCTAGAACCCACTTATTTGTCTGTGTGGCAATTCACAGTATCCATGAAACTCTCCTTCAACACGATACGTCAAATGAATCAACATCCTTCCTGTCAGCTTTCTTCATTGTCTCACTTGCATGCCTGTATAGAGTGGTGGAGAGCATTATGCCATGGATAACCTTGAGCTTGGTCACCAGCAACATGTTCTCCTTCTTCTTAAGTGTAAATGCTACATAAATAAATACTTTACCTACCGCATGCACACAAGCATATATATCCAATCTAAACAAAATAAATAAACAACATTACAGAAAGTAGATCTCCAGGAACACATGCTCCTTAAGTAAAAAGTTTAACTTTCTCCCATTTCCTTAAAGTTTTGAGTTTATCTTTTCTATTACTCTGAATATAAATCAGCGTTAATATGTACCTTCTATAATATAGTTTATATAACTGTAATTTCCCTGTTGATAAAGTTTTCTGCCCTTCACAATGAGCAGTCAGAGCTTTAGCTGCTATTAAACAATTAAAGACAAACATAAGATTAGAGTATTTCAGGGTAATCTTTTCAGAATCCCAGCAGAATAATGCAAGGGTCTAATGAGATGAAAATACTTATTATGTGTCTTTAATTGCTTTAATTATGCCCTTCCATAATTCTGTTCTTCCAAGAAAGCGTTGTTGTTTTTTCTGACTTGAAATAACTTTTCCAAGATAGAAGACAGACACACATTCTGAAATGTGGTGGGAGTAACTTCAACATGCATTTGCTGCATTATGAGACATTTGTTCTCAGAGCAGGGAATGTGTGTTCAAACTATGTTTACCACACGTAGAACACATGCCTATATTTACCCTACCACTGTTGAAGGCTATGCATTGATGTGTAGGAGGTTCACACTGCTCTATATATCTTGTTATATTATGCAGCTTATCTCCAGTCTGGCAAAAACTCCAAATGCAAATAAAATAACTCAAAGTAAAGAGCAGCATGGTTGGAGACCTGCACAGAGGGTTGTTTCCACATGATAAGGCTGCTCTTCATTGCTGCTGCTAATGCAGGGGCCTGTGCATTGGAAATGGAGTTTCCACATGAGATTACTGAGCAATTGCCTTTTGCATTTTTTTCTTCTATGAGGGGCTTTTTGCACGGCTTCAAAATAGCACAATGGTTGCTAATTGAAAACGCTACTAATTTGCCTTAACGCACGACGTCGTAGACAATCTGCAACACTCCTGAAACCAATCAGCAAAAAGCGCTTCGTTGTAGCGCTTTTAGGGGAATCCCAAAAAGTGGATTCACCCTCCGGAAAGCGATACACTCCTGCAACCAATCTGCAACAGTAGCGAAAAAGACCTGTGCGTTCCCATTGTTGCGGTTTCTTCAAAGTCCCTCCTCCTGAGCCTGTCCTCCAAACTTCCGGCGAAGCGATCGCCATTTTTTTTTCCCCGAGCGAGTGGAGATCAACGCACCGGCGAGCCTCCGTTTAGCCAGTGAGGCTTCCCAGGCTGCAGTCACTCCTCAGAGCTGTTTACAGTCACAAGAAGCCCGCAGAAGCCCGTTTGCTGATGTATTTTCCCTTTATTTTTCACACTGTTTCGGCTGAAAATCGCGCCCGTGAGGGGGGGGAGGGGGGATTTTTTTTTCCACTCCGAGGCAGCGTGGCCACGATCAAATGACAGCTCAAACAGAGGCTTCCTGGCTTCAGTCCCTCCCCTTCAGTCACTAAGCACACACATTTCACACACACATTTCACACACACATTTCACACATTCCATTCAGCCGAAAATCGGGCCCGTGAGAGGGGGGGGGGATTTTTTTTTTTCACTCTGAGGCAGCGTGTTAACGATCAACCGATCAAACGACAGCTCAAACACCCCAGGCAGCTGGATGGGTCTCTCCGTTGCAACAAATCTACCTAGATTCGTTGCTATGGGTCTGTTTTTTTTTTTTTTAAACCTTCCTTAAAGGGAAAGGGGCTGTTTGGGAGCATGCTAACGGCTGCCCATTGGCTGCTTGACGGCCAGGGGCGGGACGAGCTCGGCAATAGCGCTTCCTTTCTAGCGATTTCTGCCGAGACCGGAAGCCTGTGGGAAACGCTAAAAAACGCAACTGATTCCACTACAAAGGCAGGTATGCATAACGACGAATTCCACTATTTTAAATGGCGATTTTTCATTCCGCAAACAATTTGCAACAAAGATCCCCGTGCAAAAAGGCCCTGAGTGTTTCACAGTGAGTATGCATCAGCTCCTAGGAGTTGTCATGGTTGTTCACTGACTTTTTTGTTCTTTTTTAAAATGCCTGCACTATAACACTTCTATTAAAATCTGAATTAGATTAGTGGAGATAGATTAATAAAGGGCAATATCAGCACATAAATAGAATCCCTCCTGTTCTCTTGCAGCATTCCCACCCCATTTCTTTCCAGACAGTCTGTCCATATCTTTATTTCCAGTGAAAAGAAACAGGAGAGTTATTTTTTAAACAAGAAATTAAAGCTGGGAAGTCAGGACAATTAAAAATGCCCTGTGATGGTATGGCAGGAAAAAATGTCAGGAAAATGTCCCGTGCGATGGAGCTGATCGCAGAAAAAAATGGCACAAAGGAGGGCAAGCAGAAGCACTGAGTTTTATGCCCTGCTTTTCACTAGCCAAAGAAGTCCAGCTTACAGTCGCCTTCTCTTTCTCTAAGAGAGCTCTAGCAGGACCGCTTGGTCAGAACAGCACTATCAGGGCTATGATGAGCCCAAGGTCACCCAGCTGGATGCATGTGGAGGAGCAGGGAAATCAAACCTGGCTGGCTGGATTAGAACCCGCTACTCTTAACCATTACACCAATCTGCCAAAGGCAAGACTTTTGCAGCAGTAAAATGTGTACCATCCCTTCTACACAATGTGCTAACATGCTTGGACTGTATTTGTCATGGAGTTATCTGCCAAACCTCACGGATTCCCAGAGCTGGTGTGCACAAGATGTGAACTGCTCTGGGCCTGTTTCAGGGAGGGGTGGTCTAAGAAAGAAAGGAAGGAAGGAAGAAAGGAAGAAAGAAAGGAAGGAAGAAAGGAAGAAAGGAAAACTAAAATATTTGTAAAGTTTATTAAAACATTACATCATCAATTTACCAGTAAGCAATGCAGGAGATGGGAGCTTCCCAGCTGTCTAGTAACTAGTGATTGAGGACAGCCGAGTTCATGAGGGGAAGCGTCACAGACAAAGACAACTGGCTGTGACTTGTCAAAATGGGCTATTAAGACAGAATTGGTATAAAATGTTTTATAATTGGTACATCACTCATACTGCAATCACTTCATTGTTAGTGGACTTCATGATTTGTTTCTACAAATAAATTAACACCACACAGATATGGTAGTTTATTGAGGGTCCGAACAAGAGGCAACCCCTGCTTTTCCAGACTGTAGGTTTGTTCTTGGGGAAGTAGCTTCCTACTCAAATAGACAACTGGATGAAGCTCCCCATTGCCCCCTTATGTGAAGCAACACAGTTCCCAGGCTCATTTCTGAAGTATCAGATCAGACTAGAAAAAGGTTTCTCTAAGTAGGTGGCACTAAGTGCTTTCTCATCCCTTTGCTCAGAGAAGCCATTGCTGTGACTTCCATCTCCAGCTTCTTATCTGCTCAGAGGAGGGCTCTTTTACCCCAAGCACCACTGCCAGAGCTGCCCTTGATGTTCTTTTTGCTTGACTGAAGGTGATTAATTTTTGTTGACTTGACAATTTAGTCTTCTGCAGCATAGCATTTTTGTATAACAAATCTTCCCCAATTAGGAACTTATTGCCTCCATTAGAGTGCACCAACACTGGAAGCTGTCCTTTGCAGAATCTAAAGTTCACCTTCAAACATCAACCATAGTCTAGTTGAAAATCTTAGAGTCATTAGTGTGCAGGGAAACCTTCCTAGCCTATTCTAAGAGCAGAAGTCACTGCTGGCATCTATAGTTCCCAGAAGCACTTGGTCACTTCTAAACACAACAACATTATTCTGTAGCTTGTCAAATCATTTTCTTTGAGACAGGGAAACTACAATTCTATAAGGTGACACCTTTGTCATCTGATTCCCTGGCATCTCAGCCTCCAAATAGCATCGGAGCTTATTTTCTCCTCTGCCGCCTCCTCCTCCACCACATCCTGGTGCTGAATGAACTGTGCCTGGGGCCCCTGTCCTTTAGACCAATCACCATTATTCACCACAGTGACCAGAGGAATCTCTGAAACAGAGGCTTCTGCCTCTTCCCCCAGCTCTCCTGAGCCTCCTCTGTCATGTATATCACCTTAGAGGAGCTGTCTGCTTTTTTCTTTGGTGACAGCTTTGAGCAGTCACATCTAAGACATTCTCTCTCATGGCAATAATAGCACTTCCCCTTTGGAGTGGATGGTTTGGGAGACTACAGAATGCTGACTGAATAACCAGCAAAGCCTACTGATTATTCGTTTTCAAGCCTTTGGGCCATCGTTTTTCCGTTTTCTATGTGTTGGCTTCCACAGCTTCAGGGCCATTGGGTCACCTCTGGGTTCTATTTGCAGCTGGTCTGCAAGCAACACCATATCATTTAAGAAGGTTAGGTTACAAGCTTGAATTTGTCACGTGGCAAACCCTGGAAAAACTGGCTTCCACCCACAAACCTTTTCAAATGAGACATGAATGTAGCATAGGACTCTTTGGGTTTGAGATTTGTTTTTCAAAAGCATAATCTCAGCTGGTTAAGCCTAAATATTGCCTAACCTGTCTCTTACATTGCTGATAGTCCTGAGCCCCTGGTGGCAGTTCATCCATTGGGCCACTTAGCTTCCCACACACATGAGCGCACAAATTCCCAAGGTACTCCTGTTGTTGAACCGAAAATCCAAACGAGCAGATTCAATGAATGCAAAGTATAATAGGGAATCCATCCCTACCTGAAGCAGAGTGAACTCCCCGCCTCACATGCACACACCTCCAGCTGTAATAACTAATCAGCAAATTCATCAGCTGAGTTTTTTAATCCATGAAATCCTTGAACAGGCCTTGCGGGTCTCTGAGCACAGATTCTTGATGAAATCCTTTCCCAGATTCCACCCTCCACAAACACCATCCCTAAATCTCCAAGAAACTCCCATACAAGAGTTGACAATCCTAAGATGTAGAACTTGAGCATTGACCTGGAAGTGATATCACAAGATATACAAGATAAATCCCTTGCTGAGCAATATTTTCAAGTCTCCATGAATTTCCTGAATCAGGTGGGCAGCCCTAATGGAGTAGCTAAGTTACTGCTCTGAATCTGAAGCCAAGTTGTCTCTTCAGATGCCAGCAAACCCTCTTAAAGAACCATGGTAAAGGGGAAGGAACTAGTTAATTAGCTGAAAATTAATTGTATAAAATGCTTAATATAATTTAGCTCAACCCATCCTTTGTGTCTGGCACATGCCTTTCACTGTGTGGTTGTAGAGGTACCAGAAAACTGTGCCTGCAGTAAATAAAGACTATTGGAGCACATAAGTAACAATGTTTTGGGCTGGAATGTTAGTTATATCCCTCTAGAACAGTGGTCCCCAACCTGCAGTCCACGGCCTGGTGCCGGGCCGCGAAGGCCAGGGCGCCAGGCCACGGTTCCCTCTCCCAGCCCCCCTGCAGTAAAAAACTTCCCAGGCCGCAAGCTTGCAGCCCGGGAAGCTTCTTACTGCGGGAGGGGGGGAGAGGGAATCAGGGCCGCATTGCGCATGCACGGCCCGGCCACGCATGCGCACATGTGGGCTGCGCGGCCGAATTGCACATGCACGGCACTTTGGCGCATGCACACATGCGTGAAAGTGCCACGCATGCGCGGGCGTGGCCACACATGCGCGCTGTGTGGGCGTGGGCGTCGCCCTGTCGGTCCCCAGCCGAAAAAAGGTTGGGGACCACTGCTCTAGAAAACACCATTGGATGCAAATTCCATCTACATTGATATTTTTAAAAAACCATTTAGTGTCTATATAGCATAGTTGATTACAATGACTCTCTAGGCCAGGGAAGCCATGGAGATATATGCTTATTTATCAGCTCAATATGCAATGAAAAACAGTTAGCTGGTTTCTGACAACAAGATAATATAAGCTTACAGCTTCTTCAAGCCTGCTCCTTATTATAAAAGGCAGAAGATGGTTTAACACATTTAAGAGTTGTTAATTTTCATAGCAGTAGCTAGCTGAAAACCTAAATTAAAACAGACCACTGCTGTGCTGCACTGGTTAATCTCTCCATTAGGTGTTCTACGCTTTCAGTAGAGTTCATTGGAAAAAACCTTGATGGTCTTTTCAAGTGCAAAACTATCCCCTGCCAAATTGATGTCATGACTTTTTATGCTGTGCCTTGCTAAGTCTGTATTATTTTCCTAATGGCACATAGCCTCCTTCTGTTTAAAATCATATTAACATTATGTCATTTAATAGCATATGAGATCACATTGTTTTACATGAGGTCAGCTGTCAACATCTGACACAGCTTTGAATATTACCATGGATATTTATATATCCAAAAGCAAAGTATATCAAAATCAGTGGATATTAAAATCTACGGTTTATCTGACCCAAGGTACAGATTTAAATAGTTCTTCAAACTTGGGGCACTTCCCAATTGTGGAGAAAAATAAATCTGTCTCTATATATTTTAAAACAATAGATTTGTGGGATTTAAGCCCCCCCCCCCCTTCTGTTGCCTGTTTCTCTGTTGGATGGAACACAACCAGTGTCCTCCTTGACAGTGGAGGCTCAGGCCTGATTCAAATATAGGTCTCCACTTAGGAAGCCCTACATGTCTAGTTAGCCTTGCAGTTTCAGAATGTTTAATTCCTGCCCAGAGGTACTGTTGCAATTGATCCATTAGCTGATCTGTGGGATATAGTCTGTCTGTGGCCTAGCCACAAGAGGCTTGCAGTGTATTTCTTTTGTGACTAAGCTTTTGTACTCTGCTTCAGTAAGGAGACCGAAACTGATGAATATGATATACTTTGTAAATAATCCTGCTCAGTTAAGATTATCTGTCTTTTAAACCTCCAAGCATTGTGCGTCTGGATCTGTGCCTCATCCACAAAGGTAACTAATAACTAAAGGTTTTTTAAACCATTTTTTTAAATAATGGAGGGGTTACAGAAAAAAAGGGAATGGGGAATTATGTGATATACTTGAACATATCTTATATAGCCATACACTTTCAAAAAGCTCTGTTACTCTGCAGCTGTAATTTTCCTGAAGGAACTCAGGACCAAGTCTAATTCAAAAGTCCTGACACTACAGCAAAACTTTAGGTTAATTGTAGGTATAGTGCACAAGTAAGTACTATCGCTTTTCGGTCTTTTGGCTAAGTATCGTACTATAGAATCTCTGCTTATATTTAAGCTTTTTTAAATTAAAATATAACTATTATATTCTTAATATTGACTGGAATCATCAACACTTTATATTATCCATCTTTGCCACGTAAATAATTAAAGGAGAGCAATTGCATAAGTCCATAAAAGATTCTTACCTGAGAATAAACAGTAACAGGCAAGGGATTCTTTCCAAGAAGCAGAATTCAATCAATTGGACTTCCCCTGTTTATGGATTTTAACATAATCACTTACCAATAATAATGTTCTACTTGATAAGGGTGCACATTCTTGGATAACTCATTATCTTATCATTTCAAACACCGTACAAGATTATCTATACTTTAAATGTCTTCTTAAAATATATAAAAACTTGTTGGCTCATTCTTGCTTTTTTATTTTAATAAACTCTTTTTAAAAAGAGTGGTTAGAGCTTTCTCATACATGTGAATATCTTTGACCTTGAAACATTTTTGGACAATGCCTCAATAGTGAACAGAAATTTAACCAAAAACAAGAAACCTTGATCACAACAACAGAAAAGTGGTGCCTGAAGTTTCTCATTCAGATCCACACACCCCTCCCAATAATCCAGAATGGAAACCAGAGGTTTCCAGAAAATAAACATTGTTATTTTCTGGTAACAATAGTGTTTAGTCCTCCAGATTGGTTAGGTCAGATGGGCTGTGTAATGGTTGATCTCCCTCCGGCTGGACCACATTTCCTAGATCTGTAAACCTCCCTGGTCTCTTCTCAGCTTCACTCAGGGAGCTGGGTTATCACTGGAGCTTTCAAGGGAGCTTAGTAGAGTTACCAATACTGCCTGTCCTCTTTTGCCACCTAATGTGTCTGAGAAATAACATGATAATTAAGTAGTGTTCTGGACTCCACCTCTTTCACTTCAGCTTCCCTCCCCAGTTCCTTAGTTTATGTATTGAACCCCATTTATTTTGTATTTTCTCTGTCATGAGAAATGGGTTAGCCACAACATACAATTCCCTACCCCTCCATGGGCACAAAGACACTTCATTTAGCTGCTTCATGTTGAGCTCTTAGTTTTGGTAAGGTAGGATGAAGCCATGGCTGGTCATAGACCAAATATTGCCTAAGGCATGGAGTGCCTTTGGTGCCCTTAAATATTACCCTGAATTTGAATACTTTTAAAAATAGATGCATTTCTAATTCATTTTATGACTCTGGTGCATGGTTTTGCATGAATGATTTACCCTGTCAAATAAGAGAATAAATGAACATTGTGCTGATGTGAACTAAATACTAATCATGATGTTTCAAGCCATGCAAGTCAATGTTAGCAACTTTACAAGGGAAGACTAATTTTTCTATTGTATGATAGTTAAGTAAGTAGTGACAGGACCCCCTGACCTTCATGCCCCCCCCCCCAGCCAGGTACTCCTGAGTCATATATCTTGGAGGTATATTGCAAGTGAGTGTAGTACAGCTGCCATCTCTGGGTGGAGAAATTCCTGGAGATTTGGAGGTGGAATTTGGGGGGTTTTACAGGTGGAACTTGGACTCTGGGGAATGTTAGAGGACAGGAAGGCCTGGAGGATCATTGTCCATGGGGTCGCAATGGGTTGGACATGACTTTGCACCTAACAACAACAACAATAACAAGGGGTGGAACTGGAGAGGGCATGGTTTGGGGAGTGAGCTCAACAAGGATGCCATAGATTCTGCCATATGAAGTTGTTTCCTCCAGGGGGGACTGTAGTCTGGAGATTCTGGAAGAACTCCAGCTCCCACCTGGATGTTGGCAGCAGCAATGTACAGAGTTTGTGTGGTTCTTTAAGAATGCAACTACCAAATTCAGAAGATAATAAGATATTGGTGCACAGAGTTATGTGGTTTTATGATCTCTGTTTTATTACTTATATGTTTTAGCAACTTTTAAATTATAGGGAGATAAGAGAATAATAAATGCAAGGTTTATTTGTATCCATGTAGATCCTAGCCCATAAAGAGTTCGGAAGAGTCAGTGTACTGAACTGACAGGCTGAGAAGGGGCAGGGCAAGAGCAGAGAAAAGAGATGGAAAGGCTATTCAGATTGGAGCCAGTATGAAAGGAGACTCAGGCAAGTCAGTCAAGGGACAGACACTCAAGCAGGAGAGTTTGAGAGAAAAATCTGGATTCAGTAGAGAACAGTCATGTTGTAAGCACAGCTCTGGAGAACAGATAAGGGGCAGGCTAAAAAGGAGCCTTGGGGGAAGAAATCCAAACTCTAGTGCCTAATAGGGTAAGTGTGTCAGTGACTATTTCTGCACTAGGGTTTTGGCTCGGATTTGCATTTGCATAGGTTCAAGTTTTTCATCCATTTCTACACCCAAATGTCCCTTTTCGGACACAGACCTGATTTGCCCTCTCACTTGCTCTGCATCAAAGGAATGCTTCAAAATCCAGTTTTTAGTTTCTGAACTGGGAGCTAACAGGGTCTAAATTGGGTCTGGCCAATACAGGAATGCAGACATTTGGGCTTTTCCAGTCTATGTCCAACATTGTTCCCACCTCCCTGTAGTGTCACTTCCATTGTCAACTCCCCAAACTTTCTCGGCCTTTCTTAAGAAAATAAACATGGTGATTGCATTACAATGCTGTTCCAGTAAAACAAGCTTGTTCCCCACAACCACCACCATGCACCTTTTCTTTGCTGCTTGGAACCATGGGTTGGTCAAGGGGGGTGCATTGTGCAGGCAAGCCTCAGGGGTGATCTAGAGGCTTCTCCAGATTACTGCAGAGGTTTGCCTACACAGCCTGCGTCCTCTTTGCCGACCCAAGGCTCCAGGCGGCAAAGAGAGGCATGCTGTGCATATAAGCTTCGGGGGCAATCTGGAGGCTTCTGCAGATCACCACAGAGGCTTGCCTGCACAATGTGCCCTCCTTCACCGACCCGAGACTCCAGGGGCAGTTTTTTTCTGTCCTCTGGTTCAGAAATCCTTTTCTATTATAAGGTACTAGGGTGGAAAAATTTGTGACATATTTTAAACATACTACCAGGCTGACCAGCAAGAACAAGAGGAAGAAGATTAGGGAACTAACATATTGTTAAAGAAGACAAAGTTGTTTTATTTCCTTGTCCCCTTCCATCATATTGAGGTCCAAAATGGCATTGTCACAAATCTTAATAAAGATTGTACTGTACATATAAAAATTAGTTATATCAAACACAGCTGCATAGAAATGGGCTGAGTGTGAGCATGGTCTTTTTGTAAACCTATCTGGGTTTATGAATAAGAATTTTGTATCTTATTAGGGTTAGGATGCACAGCAAAGAGGGCACCAGCATGTGTGAGCTTGTCCCATTTAATATTATTTAACATTTTAAATTAATTAAAATTAATCATAATACTGGCAGTAGTTTTGGATGTCGTCATAATTAAAACTCCAGTTTTGTAATCAGAATGAAACATTCTGAGGAATAAGATAAACTTGAAATGCATGAAATCATGGCTTGCATTGATGAAACAAACACAAAATGAACTTTGTAAAATATGTTTGCTCTGAGATGATAAAAAAGGAATTTGAGGGAAAACAGAGAAAAGATACAAGTGTCTACATTGTACTTACAGCCCTGCTACATAGCTTGAGGTGAAATGAATTTTTAAAAGGAAGTCACCATGCAGTCTGATTATACGAGAGAACTTTTCCGAATTTTCACACTGGGAGTCTCTACAAACAAAGTGATCAGAGACTAATCTACTTCCGTACATTACTGCTGTGTTTTTATTGGAATTTTAATGTTTTGCTTACTCATTCTCTCAATATCATAGATTCCAGCTCAGGCTTACATTCGCACAGGAAATGAGTTCCTGAGAAAGTATTCTCTGCCCTGATCCTTGATGTTTCACTGACTATATCAGCACAGATATAGAGCTGGGAGTGGGGAGAAGGACAGGAAAGGAAATATGCTCTAAAAACAATATGCGGTCATTAACTGTGTCACTTATTTTGTAAGGTATCTGACTGAAAAGCTGATTCAGATTTGGAAAGATCCTCAAGAACTCCTAGGCTACAATTTGTCAACTAAACCAGCTAGAATGATGACGTGCTATTATAAATGTGGGCCTACTACCCTTTGTTAAGTTGATTGCTTGCTAATGGTCAGAAATGATTGGCTGATATTTCCTCAATGGGTAGTCTGGGATTTAACAGCAGTACCTTAATGTTTCTTTAATGGCTGTGGATGTTCCCCTGAATGGGCAATGTATCTTCAGAGGGTCAGCTTTGAGACCAGAAAGCCCTGCAGGCTGCATGTATTTGAGAGAAGAGAAAATCAGATTTCAGACAGAGACCTTTTCCGCACTAACAATATCACCCTGATTTTCATGTTTAAAAGGCCGATTTTTCTGTCCGTTTCTGCATTACAATCTGCTCTTCTGGGCACGGACCCTGAATTATATCTAGGAAACTTGGGGGGAGGGGGAGGCAATGATGTGCACAGAATGACGGAATGAAGGGGTGCAATGAAAAGAAAGGTGCAAACAGGCACCATTCTACTAAAAAAAAATGGAAAGGGGAAGGGAACAAAGCATCATGAGAGGTTGCCTCCTTCCAGCTCTCGATGCAGAAAACATGGGAAATAAGGGGGGAAAGCCTGGGAAATAAGGGGAGGAAAGCCCAAATGCAGAAAGCAAAGTGTTAACTTGCAGCATCCAGTGGAAATCCAAAGCAAGCCTAAAATAACATATCATCGCAAAAATGGATGGATGTATTCTTCCATTTCCTTTCAGAATACATAGGTAAAGGTATCTCCTGTGCAAGCACCGAGTCATGTCTGACCCTTGGGGTGACGCCCTCCAGCGTTTTCATGGCAGACTCAATACGGGGTGGTTTGCCAGTGCCTTCCCCAGTCATTACCGTTTACCCCCCAGCAGCAAGCTGGGTACTCATTTTATCGACCTCGGAAGGATGGAAGGCTAAATCAACTTTGAGCTGGCTGATGGGATTGAACTCCCAGCCTCATTAGCAAAGCTTTCAGACGGCTGCCTTACCACTCTGTGCCACAAGAGGCTCAGAATACATAGTAACATGCTTATTTATATGGAAATGATAATTGCCTTTCTCCCCAGCAAGGACCTAAATGGACATACATCAGGTTCCTCTCCTTTGTTTATCCCACAACAGCAAACATATGAATCAGAGAGTGTATGATTGGGCCCAAGGTGCATCTTCTGCAAGGAAGATGTTGAAGTTGTCTTTTTTGTAGAAGTGCAGCGTGCTCACATAGCAACTTCTGAGTGCTTGCCACATATGACAATGGGAAATAAAGTGTCACAGCTTGAGGCTGCAGTCCTAAGAACTCTTCATTAAAAGTAGATCTTGTTAAATAAAATCTAATTTGCAAATAATTGCACTTAGGATTGCTGCCTTTTTTGGGGGGGGGGGTTAGGCTGATGAGAAGTCTTAAGCTGGAATAAAATAAATATCTATTGATAACCAAAGCCATCCTCCAGCTGGGACTGCTCCTGAGGAAGTCTTGCTGAATGACTGGGGTCTATATACTTATTTCATTCATTCATTCTTTCATTCTTTCATTCATTCATTCATTCATTCATTTGGATTTTTAGACCACCCATTCTTTGCAGCTCTGGGTGGTTTTCATCTCATTGGGACTTGTGCTGAAGTAATTCATGATAGATTGTACCCAAAGCCAGTTCTTTTGAAATGTTTTTGTAGGGGTTTGTGTGTGTGTGTGTGGGGGGGGGACACCAGTAGCCTCATGGTACTCTCTTGAAGTTATTGGTAAGTAAATCCATCTGAACAAACAAAAAACATATGGCCAGAGGTAAGTGAGAGTAGTCTTAGCAAACAAGCCTGCAAACTCTAGCCTATGTTGTAAGTTTTACTGCTGGGATGCTGATTTTACAATGGAGCATCTGTTTAAATAACCTTGCTCTTTAAAATAACATTTTTATTCTTCTTGTTTCTCCAGGAATTGCTCCCTAGCCGGTGGCACTTTGCAAGCCTCTATCAGGACTGTATCTTACAACAGGACTTTTGTCCTCTGCTTTATAACTGATACATTTATCCTCCTGGACACAAAGGGTCACAGATAACCTTTGTGAAAAGAACAAAGAAAAGAGAGAGCTTAAACTAATGAAGCTAGAGTACCTGCTCAGCTGAACAAGATAGTATCATAAAAGATTAGAGAAACACAAGTTCAAGATTCCTAAAGAAACAAATCAAGGCTATTGTTTTCTAGCAAACCATGAACTATTTTGAGAAATGTGTTGGTTGCCCAGGCTAAGGGAGGCACTGAGTCATTCTGCTGGTGTCAAAAACTTCCACAGGTAAGAATTTAATGAGCTTATCTTTGGGCCAAATTAGACAATGTTGTGAGAGACACAGAACAGCCCTTATTCCTTGTCTGTTCACTCTCTTTTTCTTGTAACATCTAGTCCAAGAAGCTTTGATGTGACATCATCATGCTGTGTGCCTCTCTGTTCCCACCTCACAGCTGGAGGGGCGGGAAGATGCACAGCACGGTGTCGTATTGTGTGTTGTTTGTAGCAGACTTCATAAAGAAGACAGAGTAAAAAAAGAGACTGTGGAAAATAAGAAGAGACAGTAAAAATGTTATGGCATGTCTAGGTTGGTTGTCTAGGTAAAAACTGATCAATTTGACTTCCCAAATTAGACTAGGAATTAGACTGAAGTAAAGATCTATTTGTGGTGACCTCACAGGTGATTTTGTATCTTCAAATGATTTTGTACTCTTTGAATGGATTTGTTAAATGACAGTCCACAAATGGAGGCTATTTTAATCATAATTGACATGTCAGTTATTAACTTCTATGGTGAGAACAATCTGCTTTAGACTGAATTCTAAAAATACTAATAAACTCTACATTAAAGATCTTAAGCTTTAAGTCTGAAGTTTTTTTTTTAAGGCATGAAAGTTGTGTTTCTGATGATATACTCACAAAGGTGGTGGGGGGGGGATAAGATGTCCAGCACAGGATAGGATTAAAATTCTTTTGAAGCCAGTTGTTATCAACTTGATCCTCCTGTTTCAAGAATGGCTGTACACTTCAATTTTAATTCCTCTTCTTTTATAGAGTTTCTCTCTCTTGCCTTAGTAAGTAAATATTCATTGCCTTAATAAGTTTTTCCGTGTGTCAGAGAATCTGTTTTGGGTGATGTGCTCACCATACAAAAAAGTTATGGAAATTTACATTTGCATGCTCACCATGCTCTTTTATCTTATTGTGTTTGTAATGTATGTTATTTGCTTTTAATGAGTAACTGTGACCAATTGTTAACGGGGATGGTAGAAAAGTTTGAAAACAAAAGGTTTGAAATAAGAATTTACCAGCACATAATATCTGAATGTATTGCAAGATGAGATCACTCACCTCAAAATTGCTTGGAATTAAGAACAGGATATATATCAAGCGTATGTGCCAATTCTGCACCTGCATGGTCAGCATTCATCAGACTAGGCATTCAAAAGCAGCTTAGCAACTCTGACGCATGTGAGTTGATTGCTGAAATTGACTTGAACTTTTCAAAATGGATATGTAATTTATTGAACAATACTCTGGCTCCCGAGTCTAGTTATCAAGTCATCAATGTGGACAGGGGATTTCCAAGTTAGACAAATTTTTGTATGCCCCAAAGGTGGCTCATGCATCATTTAAATGTGACCTTTAGAAAAATCAAACACACAATGGCTGGATTTATTTTTAAAAACCCTGTGAACTGGACAATTTGGAAGAAAAATGCTTAATGAACCAAAAACCAGAACTATTTAAAACAATCTGTTTCAAGCATTCCCTAATTATGTTTGTGTCTGATGAAGAGAGCTTGCACTCGAAAGCTCATGCCTTGAATAAATCTTTGTTGGTCTTAAAGGTGCTACTGGACTCTGATTTTATTATATTTGTGAGTGACCACTCAACAGCAATTTGAGATGAAGGCAGATTCCCCATTACAAATTAGCATGCATTTGTACTGGTCTTTTTGTTAGTAGGGTCACACAGGCAATATCACAAATTGCATGCCTTCAAAGTCCATGTGAGAAGGTGACTATAGCAGAGATAAGTACAAGATTTTGCCTTTGTGTGCGATGGTGCAATTCCATGTCTATATAAGGTACGAAAAATAAGAACTTATTGGTTGAGTTGAATGATGAAATTCAGTAGGTAAAAATAATCTACTATTAATAGTATAGCATTTCATTGCAAAGAAGTGCAGTTTTACTAATTTAATTGTCTAGTAACCTTTATTGAAGCTTAATTGGGTAGTAACTGTTACCCAAATCATTCCCTATGTCAGGCCTGTCAAGTGAAGAACATCTCCTGCCTATGAAGAATTAGAACACACTACTCAGGGTAAAAACAAACCATGTGAGTCTATTGTACATGCAGTTTCTAGTTTTATAACACATCTCTCCAAGGAACAGAAAGATTAAAAGAAGGCAGATACTTAACCAGAAAATAACTTTATTGATCTAACCAAGATATAGAAGCGGACGAACAAGGGGTGTGGCTAAAGATGTCGTCCTGAGAGGGTGGCAGGGCATCTGCTCTGCTATCTCTGAAGCCTGACAGGGGTCAATTGTGCAAGCAATTGGCAGAAAAGAGGAGGGGTACGCAAACCCCACCTCACCTTTCTACCCAGGAAGTTCTTGGGGCCGTCTCCAATCCTTTAGGGAGTATATCTCCCTGGATTATAGGCTGTCAGCGTTCCAGGTCCAGAGGACGACTGCCATTTTCTACCTCGGACTTTCTTTTCTTTCTTTAATCTTAAAGTATCTGCTTCAACCCTACATGATGATTTACCACAAATGAACGCTTTGAACTGAGGGGAGGACATCGGCTGAGTTCCAAAACATCATTTACTGCAAGTATCTCTCGTTTTTTTTTTTCTTCGTCTTTCTTCCTGCATCAAAGCCCTTTGTTTCCCCCCTCCTCTTACTCTGCTCTGCCTGAAGCCACCTCGTTAAGAGGCAGGCTAATTCTCCTAACTAAGCAGAAGAAGGACTCAAATCAACTCGAATTAATTGGCAAAAGCTCTTATTGTAATTGTTTTGGTTTTCGAAGATAAGAAGATAAGAGCTGTGAATGGGAAAATCTCATGAGAACTCTGTGCCAGTACAAGAATCTCTGCCTTAACTGACTTCAATACGTCACATGCCTGTGCCGGAACATTAGAGGATAAAACAGAGGACCTCTACTGGCCACTTGTAAAACTGTTTTTAAAGTCAAAATCATGTCTATGTTAAAAAGATTGGCTCATCTAATAGAGATACAAACCCAAGATTACAAAGTATTCTTAGATGGATTGATCAAAAATATCTCCAAGGAGATCCAAGATGGCAAGGAAGAAGTCTTCAATAGGAATGATGGATTAATAACAGTGACTGATGACAGCTTTAAACAAGGTGGAAAACCAACAGCAGAAGAGAAATCTGAAATTCTGGAGACGGAAAATGGGATGCCGGAGTTCTGCAGCCCAGATAAGGACACCCTTTTTAAAAAGACATACAGCCATCTCAAAGCAACAGTGTACAAAAATCAATCAAAAGAAATATGGATCTGCAGTGAAAGTAACCGATTTAAAGGATCTCTCTGGGGAAAAAATTGTATTGATACTGGAGTCCAGGAGGTGCAACGGCCTCAAGATTTATCGATGCATACTCTGCGGGAAAGAGTACAACTGCACTTTCTACGCCAAAGGCCAATGGGACAGAATATAATTTTACGGGAACGACAAGATGTAGCAAGCCTCGAGATGAGACCCCCTTAAGAAGACCGAAAGCTCATATTGTTTTATGTTTAATGTTATACTGTATTCTATATTTCCATTTTTATGAAAAAGGGGAAGCAGTGTCTCTTTTTCTCTTGTTTTTTTTTGTCTCTTTTCTTTTGTAGGCATATAGGTAATATAATCATTAGTGCTGAAAATGTAAAATGGGGTTCTCCCCCCTTATTTTTTTTTTCTTCTATTAGTGTATTGTCCTAGGACTAAAGCCTACACTGACTTGTAGAAAATGTTTAATGTTAAGCTTTCAACTTAAATCTGAAAATATATCTGTTAGGATGGTTCTTAGAATGGGTCAAGCATAAATTGTTTTGTAGATGTATCAGAACCAAGGATAAGGAGAAGCTATAGAAGACTGAAAGCTTATATTGTTTTATGTTTAATGTTAAGCATCTAATCTAAACCTGGAAATCTTATTATTCTCTGTATTAACAACATATACTGTATTCTACATTGCTATTTTTATGAAAAAGGGGAAGCAGTGCCTTTTTTCTCTCTTGTTTCTTTTTCTTAGTAGGCATATAGGTAATATAATCGTTAGCGTTGGAAATATAAAATGGGGCTTTCCCCCCTTATTATTTTTTTTATTGGTGTATTGTTATAGGGCCAAAGCCCATATTGATCTGTAGAAAATGCAAAGCTCTCAACTTATACCTGTCAGGATGGCTCTTAGAATGGGTCAAGTATAAATGGTTTGTAGATGTATCTGTATTAAGGATAAGGAGAAATTATGAAATCCTTTTGTAATTTTTTTTCTTTGTACATCTTTAAGGCAAAGCCCTACTTTCCTCTCCCTTCATCAGGGTATTGATACAGGGCCAAAACTCATACTGTGCTATAAGAAATGTTTAATGTTAAGCATCTAACTCAAACCTAGAAATATCTGCTAGGATAGCTCTTAGATTGTATCAAGCAGTTAATGTGAGGTCTACGATCTCTTAAGTAAGTTGACTAATAATAACTTTTCTTTTGTATATCTAAACAGGCCTTTTTTTTTTTTAAATGTAGTGGAAATGTGGACGGCTCTTAGAGTTTTGGGCAAAAGTTTATATCACTGTGGAGTCAATGTGGGGTCGTATATTCTCAAATGATGATTATATTTCTATCTTTATGAAAATAGAAGCGGACGAACAAGTCAGTAGCACAAGATTGCGAGCCTGAACTGTTTAATGACAACCCTCAGCAGAAATTTATTCATGGTGACAACATGGTGACAACATGGTTAAAAACTCACAATGCACAATCCTAATGCTCTGCTGTATTACATCAAGCTGAACAGCCAATTAAAATATCTTCTAGTCCAAATTGTGTTCCTTCCACATGGCTTGTTCAGATAAAACATATGGAAGAGATGATATGGGTGATGTTGCTTCAAAAAGACCAAAAGATGTGGTGAGTCAAGTGGGAAACGATTTTAGGAATAAAAATGAAGGCATTCCTAGCCAAACAAGGATGCTATGGCATTAGGACTAACTGCCAATATTGGGAAAGAAGAAGCTAAGAAAAGTGTCCAAATAGTGAAACGCAGAGAATCAGTTTATCAAGGGCAAGGGTAGTCAAACTGTGGCCCTCCAGATGTCCATGAACTACAATTCCCATGAGCCCCTGACATGGACATCTGGAGGGCCACATTTTGACTACCCCTGATCAAGGGAATCAAAAGAGGGGAAGGAATCCTGTCTTGATGAGGATGCCCCAATGATTTTATGCATGTGATGCTAGGAAGGCCTGAAATGGCACTAACTGTGGAAATAGAGAACTTGGAATAAGGATATGCATTTTGGAATTCCTGAGCCAAAAACATTATGTCATTATGCGATTTTCCAGAATGGTTACACAAATCTGGATTTCTCTCCTCCTCCCACCCCAAATACTCTATGTAGTTTTTTGTGCTTATCTCCATCGTCAGCAGCATGTTTCTTGGTTTTTTTCTTTGATTCTACATATTTCCTAGGCAGTTCATGGTAGACGGTTCATGGTAGATGCAGGCCTAGACAGTTCATGGTAGATGCAAGCCAGGAGCAAGGCCACGACATTTACTTATGAATTTATATCTTGCAGAATGTAAGGTGGCTTACAATATAAATAAAACACAGCTTGGTGTAGTGGTTAGGAGTGCAGACTTCTATTCTGGTGGCCAGGTTCGATTCTGCGCTCCCCCACATGCAGCCAGCTGGGTGAGCTTGGACTCACCACAGCACTGATAAAGCTGTTCTGACAGAGCAGTAATATAAGGGCTCTCTCAGCCTCACCCATCTCACAGGGTATGTGTTGTGGGGAGAGGAAAGGGAAGGTGAATGTAAGCTACTTTGAGACTCCTTCAGGTAGAGAAAAGTGGCATATAAGAACCAACTCTTCTTCTTCATTATAGAATGGGTAGTCAACCTGTGGTCCTCCAGATGTCTGTGGACTCCAATTCCCATGAGCCCCTGCCAGCAAATGCTGGCAGGGACTCATGAGAATTGTAGTCCACGGACATCTGGAGGACCACAGGTTGACTACCACTGTTATAGAACACTGAAAAGGTGACAATTTAAAATCTCGAGACTGCTCAAAAATTTAAAAAATGTAAATTAGTCAAATGCAATTCTAAATAACTATCTTCTTTGATTGCTGGGATAGTCAGGCAAGAATGTTTATAAGAAGATGTTTTTTCTGATTCCAAGCCATATAAGGCTTTAAAGGACAAAACCAAAACATCAGTCTTTGGGTCTCTATTAGACTGTGATTGGCTAGCTCAGGAAGAGGCACAGCTGGGCAATGGGATGGATAGGGCAATAGCAGGATTTGTACCCTGTCCTGGTCACTCACTTTTAGAAGCACAAACAAAACTGACAGACCGTTCCAAGGAACCCAACCAAGAAAGCTCAGATCTATCCCTTTTTCCAGCACTTGGCTATTTGGGTTTGGGATACATTACTGTGTATCTTTTTGGTTATTTTAGGGTTATTTTAAGCAGTATTCGCATTATGGGAAGAAGGATGTAAGGCATATAATGAAATTCACAAGCCTCATACCCTAACTTCCATCAATTTTAGCACCTTTCATTTATTCTGTGAAATATATGTTTCTCCTCCAAATTTTATTTGTTTGTCAAAATTTATGCCCTGCCTTTCTGTTCACATAAGGACCTTCAAGGTGTCCAGAAAATTAAAATCACATAATTTAACTTTAAATTACATAAACAACAAAATACCCCACTACATATTAATATCATTAAACAAAAAGAAAATTAGACACATGTGTGTCTAAACAGAAACCATCTTGTTGTGCTGGGTATAAACAGAGTCTATCACAGACAAAACTTCTCACAGAGCCCCTCTATGACTGATGGCTTGAGTCAGGTCAGAGGCTGAGGTGAGAAGAATGAGAAGCTGTGCAATGCAATTACCCAGTGGGGTGAGTTACAGGAGGGCTCAAAGCCTAGTCCCACTCACTGCAATAGCAAATGCCCAAACTTGACTGCCACTGGATTGTAGTCACCTTTGAGAGAACAGATCATGAGAATGGGGGTGAGGATGACTCCAGTTCAAACCTGCTGCCAACAATGAATCCCATGACCAGACTGAATAAGAAGACGCATTCCTCTCATTGGCCTACACCTTGGGGCAGAACCCACATTAAGCATCACTTTGCCAGTGAGATAAGCAAGCTAGGATGGGTCTTGAACTAAAAAAGAACCCCATCCTTTAGTTCCCTGTATGCCAGAATGATGTGCACGCCAAACATTGTCTCCTAAGCCAGTGGTCCCCAACCCCCGGGCCGCAACCCGGTGCCAGGCCGCGAAGGCCTCGGTGCTGGGCCGCGGCTCCCTCTTCCTGCCCCCCCCCACAGCGAGAAGCTCGTCAGGCTGCGAACAAATCGCCCGCTGAAGCGGCCCATCAGCTTGTTATGTGGGCTGCCACCCCTCCGTCAAAGGCTGGCGCACCCGTGTCAACCCTTCCTGACACTCCTGAGCAGACCCTGGTACCAGAGAGAGAAAAGCCAGGTCAAGCCTTGCAAAGCATAACGGGAGAGCAACTAAAACCCACTTCTGGCTCTGAAGCAGGACTTGGAGTTAGGCTTCCCCCAACCGACTTGCTTGCAAACAAAAGAGGAGTTTGTCAGCACACCTGGCAAGTACAGAGAGACAAAGGCACCCTGCCCAAGACTCCCCTCCAGCCAGCCAAGCACATTGTCTTGTAAAGGGAACTGGCCACTCTCTTTCAACACTAAATCTAATCCAAGATTTGGTCTTTGTCTTTTCCCTTACCACTATCCCCAGGCACAAGCAATCATCCAGGATTTGCCAGAAATGGGCCATCAGCCCTTCTAGACAGGAAATATTTCTTCATATTCCCAGCAGCTAGTTTCTTTGTCTCAGCAACCCGTTTCTTTGTTGGGACCCGGCCCCAGCCATCAAACTCTTTGTCCAAGCCCTGGACAAGGTAGGATCAGCCCCCTGTAACCTAAGGCCACAGATTTCCTTTAAATATTGGGCTCCCATAGCCACAAAGTGCAGTCAGTTTCCAGGCTACAGAAACTCTGTCCGACGTTCGTCTTGGTCCCTCGTCCGTCGCCCCAAATTGCTTCCCTGGACCTCCGGAACTCCGCTCCACCCAGAAGACAGGTAGATATCACTTCCAATCAACCCATAGTATAGGTTCTTCCCCTATAAGCCTTTTCCTTGTGTGCTAGTGGCTAGGAATGTACATTTCTTTGCTAGAGTACGCATGTGTTGTCTTTTGTCTAATTAGTGTTTGTTAATAAAATCCTTCCATGTTTAGATCATTGTCTGCCTTGGTTCTATCTCAGTGACATAATTACCCAGTAAACTGTGCAATACAAGGTCCCACGTTACGCCACGCTGCCTCTTGCTGGCTCTACTAGCTGATTCCCCACAACTAAATTTAGACACGTGTCCTCACAGACACGCATTTGGCGTAACAAGCTTGCGGCCCGGCAAGCTTCTTGCTTTGGGAGGGGGCAGGAAGAGAAGCTTGCCGGGCCGCAAGCTAATCGGCCACTTCGGCGGTGGGGGTGCAAACACGCACGCATGGCAAGTCCGCGCATGCGCGTTTGCGCCGGGGCTGCCGCGCACGCGCAGGGCCCCGGGTCGCCCTCTCCCAACACCCCGGCGCAGCGGTCCGCAGCCTAACAAAGGTTGCGGACCACTGTCCTAAGCCTCTACCTGTCCAGAAATTGTGACAAATTTTGGCTCATCATGCAGTTCATGCCCATTCCTAGGTAGCAAAATGAATCTTTCAAATAAAGAAGGTCTACCAAACTTTTCTTAGTTTTTAATGAGAAGACAGTTATTTTCAGAACAGCAATTATGCAACACCATTAAATTCCCTCTAAAAATCAGAGCCAGCGTGTTGTAGTGGTAAAGAGTGGTGTCTTCCAATCTGGTGAGCCAGGTTTGATTCCCTGCTCCTGCACATGCAGCCAGCTGGGTGACCTTGAGCTCACCACAGCACTGATAAAGCTGTCCTCTCAGGGCTTTCTCAGCCTCAACTACCTCACAGGGTGTTTGTTGTGGGGAGAGGAAGGGAAGGTGATTGTAAGTTTCTTTGAGACTCCTTTGGACAGGGAAAAGCAGGGTATAAAAAAAACAACTCTTCTTTTCATGGAAATATGGATACAAATACTCTTCTTTAGGTATACATTTGAACAAGCTGACTTTGTCAAAGAATTCTTTGTGACATGGCTTTTTGATCAATAGCTTCCCATTTCACAGTCACTCTTTTAGTAAAGATTATAGGAAATTGAAGAGTACAGATTTGACATTTTCTGCAAAGAAAAGCTGCTGCCATTTTTATCGAAGGCTTAATTGCTCTGTTTGGATAACCTTATAAAGATCAAAGGAAGCATGAGAATAATAATACACAGCAATTATATACCACTTTTAACTCCTGAAGTGCTTTATAAACATTAACATTTAATAGATGACTAAAATAAGTAGGGATATTCAGCCAAGGCACAGATCAGACTGTTGGCTGTCAATTACAGGTAGTTCAGGTTTCTTAGTCACGTAATTAGAATGTATTCTTGACAACCTGTGTGCCAGGACTATCAGGTATTAACTTCTAACATATTGTGTTAAGTGAGTCTTTCCTGCATTATTTGAGCCAATTATAATGTGGTGGCAACATTTGTGAAAGGCAAAATAGATCACATTCCTGCTTTTCTCTATTTTCTTTAAATAGTTGTGTGTTAGCAATAGTATCATTATACAGGGACTCTGGTAAGACAGAGGACTTAATCCATTTTATGCACCATTTTTATATTGTAAATTGCTCATGGAAGCTATTTGCTCATGTTTTCTCTGTTGGGCAAATGACAGCTGTGGGAAATGGCTGAGAGAAAAAAATCCAGAAAGCCCTTCTCCAGTACCATCATTACTAGCCAGTCTCTTCATTCATGTAGTTGCTATTAGAAAAACTAGAGAAGACAGGAAGCCTCATAACATGACTCACCACCTATAATCTAAATATGTCCATAAGACTACAGTCTAAGGTATAAGTTGATAGATGTTTCTGTGGCTTTGCGGCCTCCGCCTTCGCCCACAAAGGTGGCGCAGGTGGTGCCCTGGTGGCTTCATGGCTGCTGGCCTGTGGAGACTGTACGGCCGCTGCCCTGCTCCCAGTGGCTTTGCAGCCACCACCTTGGCTGTGGCCTTGGCCTCCTCTGCCAGCCACCCCCCCGCACCTCTTCTGGCACACTCCCTGGGGTGGGACTATGGATATCACGTCTGTAGTCACAGCCATTTCAGGGGATGTGCCAGAAGATGTGTTCCACATCAGTAACAGAGGGAGGGGAACAAGGTTGCAGGGAAGAATCAAGGTGAGTGGGAGCAGTGAAAGGGAGTTAGGATTTTGCTTGAAGGGTAAGATAAAAAGTTGAGTCTATAATTGTAACGTGGAGAGTCAAGGCACTGAGAAGAACAATGGGGCTAATATTTGATTTGTATAAGGAGATCTAAACTGTCCATCCTAGCCAATTCATTGAGGCTGTGATTGATAGGACAACAAAGCCCATACAAGAGACTATAAAAATACAAACAGTTTTTTTTCTTAGGGTATTTCCTGAAGCAACTCTTAGAAGATTTTTTTAAGCTCCCTCACGGGCATTTGGTTGAAAGCTGCTGTGTAGGAAAAATTTTTAAAAAGCCAGGTGCACAGTTTAGCATTTTAGCTTTTGGCTCCTACGAACACAGTTACATCAGACACAGAAAAAAAACCCTATCCAAATATTTGTAAAGTTTTATCTTCTCCCTTTTTATAATATAGATTCAAAGCAAAACTGCAATTTATCTCAAGAAGGCACATGTAACTATTCTCTCATTGGAATTGAATGGGAATGTAATGTTATTGTGACCTGAAAGTGTTGTAAACCACCCCAAGACAGTTTTCTGAGAGGGGGTAGTTAGAAATTGAATAAATAAATTAGGACTGTCCACTTCCTAATAGAATAAATTCGGATGCGTAGGCTTGCAGGAAGTATTGAACTGTAAGCAGTGACATTTGTATCCATAGAAAAGCTGTTAGGGGTCTCAGGGTTTGAAATTACACCTGCCTGGGAATGGTGCCAAAGACACCAGATGCACAAAACTGTTGAGAAAGCCCAGCACCTGAATGTGATTGACTAGGCTGTCTCCTGCTGAGTCTAGGAAATGGAGTCTGACTGGTGTGATGTTCCAGGTTGCTCACAATGTAGTGAGATGAGACCCTTTGTCAAGCACACTCTATGTATAAACCATCTAAATAATCAAATCAAATGGCCAAACCAATTAAACGATAGGAATCTTAAAAGTATTTTTTAGATTCAACAAATAGTATCAGGACACTTCCACTTTTAAAATCAAACAAATATAAACTCACATCTACATAACGTAGAGGAAGGTTGTAACACAATTGTAAATCAGCCATCCTGCTTAGCCATCAATGGATTTAGAAACCTGGTACAAGCATTTAAAATGCCTTTCAGTATATCACACATGCACAACCACAGGAGAGACTTGCTAAAGAGCAATTTGTCCTAAAGGTACCAAGAAGCAAAAAAGGAAAGAAAGTAAGATTTAAAACTCTCAGCACTGAACTGATTCATACCTGAATTTTCAATAGCTGATAAATAAGTGAACAGTGTTTTCAAGTTAACAGATTTGTATCCATCCTGATAGGGCTGAATTTCTGAGAGTTGGCTTTACTGTTATTGTTTCTGTGTAATTTTGTCATGTTTTTGATCATTGAAGATCCGTTTGAATACAAGTAAAACAGGAAAGAAAAAAATAAATAATTAAAAGGTTAATAAAGTGGGACCAAGTCTTATTGCTTCACATTTTTGAAATGAATGTTTTGCCTGGCTTAGTCTGCTATGACTGTTTGTCTTGCCTTAGAGGGTTCTATCTGGATCTTGTCCTCTGAGGGCCTCACTGGACCGTTCTCATTAGACTTACTCTTTGGATGACTCCACTAGGGAAGCAGAAAGAATCTGATCCATACATTAAAGACACATCCATACGTTAGTGCCTGCAAATCATATATTGATTATCCTATTACAAATATGCATGCTTCCACAAGTAGTATACACAAGGAGTATACACAAGGAGCTGGATTCAAGCAGATTGTCTGCTGGTATAAAAGAGAGAAGAGGATCTCCCCTGACCATCAAAAGGCTGTGTTAGGATTATGGGATTTTCATGCCATATGCAATGGGAATTGCAGGGGGAGGGAATTCAGCATTAAAAAGCTAGTTAGATCCAGCCCTATGTTTGTTGCATATCAATAGTTAAATTTTGTTGTATAAATTGCTTGTTTTTTCGTGCATGTTTTTTCTTGTGGTACCTAATTTTTTTATAGATTTATTTAATAAACTTTAATAGACTTCAGTTTTGTCATCTGCACTTAGTAAAGTGGGATCAAGTCGATAAAAGTGTATGCCACCACAGATCTCTTAATATTTTTAAAGATGGCATGACTCCTATTTTAAATTCAGCCCCCCCCCCCCCAAGCTTAGGACAGGAGGAACAGACAACTTTGTTACATATAGTGTTTGACATGCAGGATGGCACTTTGGCCAAATAAGATGTGATTCAAAGGAATGGCATTCATATGGCCACAGCTTTATTTATTCAACCATAAAAGAGGTTGCCCCCCCCCCAGGCACAAAGGAGGGAGCCTGTAACCCATAGCCATCCGACTGCACCGTGACCTGGAGTCCAGTGGCACCCTGGGACATTCCTGTTACCCAGCTGGGAAGGCAGGTCCCTTGCCTCCTGGATTTGCCACTGGGATAAGCAACCTGTATAGGGACCAAAGGATGCCTACCTCATTTGGCTCCTAGGCCACTTGACTATGAGCCCCTGGCCACCCAGATGAGTCTGCCATGTTCATTGCCAGCTAGTCTCTTATGAAGACACCCCAAAACTCAGGGAGTCCAGTAGGCAGACTGTACACCCTGCCAACAGGCTCATTTCTGTGCCCCCTAAACCGTAGCTGTGACAAACAATTTAACTGAACAACTAATTTGTACAATTTTAACAATAATAACTAACCAAACATGAGGGTGGGTGGGAGGGAAATTGTTCCAGTGGTGTTCTGGTGGAGAGGCTGGGCTCGCTGCATGTGGTGCCTTAAATAGGCAGCCTCACATCCTCTGCATGGCCATGCGTGCCATTGGCACACACACTCACTCATGGCTGCCACACTTCATTTGGCGCTACCCCCGCATCAATTGGGAGCTGCTCTTAGTAGTGGCCCCGCCTTAGCTCTGCTTGCTAGGGCTCTAGTTTTCTACTAAACATAATTTTCTACTACTTTGATTGGTTGGTTCTGATTTATCCATATTTTTAAACTTTATACCACTTCCTCACATCTTAGGCAAGTTCTGCACTAGTATGACAGAAAGGCTGAAGCAGTCATCTCACATCTTACCCTGTTGTGAGAAGGTATTAAGCTGTACAGCTTTCCTAATGGTTTGCATAGCATTCCATTACAATGCTGTGCAGAGTAATTTGGCTTTCAGCAGAGTGTGGTGCGGTGCTACTTCTTTTGTGTCAAGGTAATCACGTTTTCTGCAACGGTTGGTCTTGACAATGCAAGTCGAGCCAGAAGGGCTCAGCTGTTTTGAATGCCAGTGATCAAGCAGCTTCTTGCCTGGTCAGCAGTATTTCTTTTTTCCCACTTGCACCCTATCTCTCTGGGCATCCGTGACAAAGCAGGATGTGATTAAACATCCCCACATGTAGTAGTGAGGATTTGTCTTTCACATTCTCTATAAAAGAAAGCAACTTCTTGGAAACTGTTCATCACTGCTATGCATTAGCAGGGAAATGGGGGTGGGGTGGGGGTGGGGTGGATACAATGTTTATCAAGCTACTTTTGCAAAAAGCTTTTTGACATTAGTGAAAAAATAATAATAATCACACGCCATCCTTTTTAAAAACATGAATGTACATACTATTCTAGGAATCTTTTTCACTATTAAATTGCTGCTCAAGTTTTCTCCACTTATCTGACAGAATAAAAACCTTGTTATTGCAGAAGTGAGAAGAAAAGATAATACCCAGTTTACAGAACTTTCAAGAGTAGCTCTGTCTTTTGTCTCCCAAAAGAAAAACAGAGCATTCATGAAAAGAGTTACACCCTTCTAATTCCATTGAAGTCCATGGTCTTTCAAGGGTGTGACTCAGCTTAGAACATAGTAGCACATATGCCATAGCTGCCTTTATACACAATATTTATATTTGGGCTGATTTGATCTTTGGAACAGCAATAAAGCAGGGTGCATAGAACAGAAAAGCAGAATTTAAATCAAAGTCCCTTCTTGTTGAGGCATTTTAGTAGTGTTTTGATATTTTGTGTCCCAAGAAGGGGATGTTAAGCCTGAGGTGTTTAGCAACAAAGACCAACAAAGATTTATTCAAGGCATAGGTAACAATGTGCTATGCATATTGTCTAGAGTAGCGATCCCCAACCTGTGGGCTGCGGACCACATGTGGTCCTTCAACTAATTGGAGGTGGGCCCCGAAGGACGCCTCCCCCCCCCCAGGCCCTTTACAACACACTTCGGGTGTCATTGTCTCCCATCACTCCCAGATGGGACTATCTCGTTGCAGAGGAACAAGCTCAGGGTTCCCATTGATTTGTCATTGTCATGAGTTAAAATTTCCATGAAAATAAAATGTTCCTTATGTTCATTGTTGTGGCGTGTCTGTATCTTATTTTGAAGGGATGTTTAAACATTACCATAGCAATCAGAGAGTGTTAGGGAAGTGGTTGAGAGTAGAGGAGTAAACTACCCCCCCCAGGCCTCAGTAAAAGGCATTGAGTGGTCCCCGGTGAGTGGTCCCCGGCGTTGAGTGGTCCCCGGTGATAAAAAGGTTGGGGACCACTGGTCTAGAGCACTGTGTATGAGGTACAAATGGCCTACCAGGTGACTGAAAAGCAAACAAACATAGGTGCATCAAGATATGTAAACATGGTAGAGCAAATGAGAATGTAGAGTCATGATTTGGATTAATCTATCAGCAATGATGATATGGAAACAGCTAAAGGCCTACTACTGTCACCTCATATTTCAATGCATTACTTAATCTTTTTAAATTGAGTTTCTACAGGACTTGTCTTTTAACTTCATTAATACAGAATTTTCACATTTTGGAGCAAAATACAAATCATTGCAAAATATTGCATGTTGTACAAGAACGCATTTCATTAAATACTGTATAACTGGTATACAGTGCTGAGCCAGTTTGGTGTAGCGGTTAAGAGTGTGGACTTCTAATCTGGCAAGCCGGGTTCAATTCTCCCACATGCAGCCAGCTGGGTGACCTTGGGCTCGCCACAGCACTGATAAAACTGTTCTGATTGAGCAGTGATATCAGGGCTCTCTCAGCCTCACCCACCCTACAGGGTGTCTGTTGTGGGGAGAGGAAAGGGAAGGTGACTGTAAGCCACTTTGAGCCTCCTTCGAGTAGAGAAAAGCGGCATATAAGAACCAACTCTTCTTCTATTTGGTGGGCTTTTAGTAACATGAAATATGACATTTAACTGAATCATTGGGCATCATTTTGCTCTTTAATAACTCAATTTTTCCAAGGATGTGAGTCAAGCCTTATCAAAGTTCAACATCTGCATGATGTCAAAAACAAATAAACATCTCTCCCAGATCTGTATTGTTAACAGCCACATGGGATTACTAAGACTGTGTTTTGCTTGCTTCTTCCAAAGTAATGCTGAAGTCAAGCATCCTTTGGGGGATGTTGTAACTACCAATGAGTTCATTTACAAAGGTACATACCTCAAAAGGAGTTTAGAGGGTATGCATCCCATAGTAGTGGTAGTAATCTTTTACTGACTGAATATGAAATCTCAAACAAAGCAAGATCAAATTGCTTCTCAGTCAAATTTTTCAATCCCCTAATTCAGCTAGGATCAAGATCAGTGTTCTGCAGTAGGGTATGTCTTCCATTGAAACAGCAAACAAGGGCACCAGAACAGCCAATCAGGGAAAGGTGGTGCATGGTATCTTGAGCCACATTAAGTAATTATACCCTGGTATTACAATAGTTCCCCATTTCTGTAGTCTGCCTCCTTGTGCCTGCCCTCTAAAGCCTGGGAAGCCTTCGGATGTCTTCAATTCATGGCTTTTCAATAATGGCATCGATCAATCACATTCGTTAAAGTTATTGTAGGAGAAACCATTCCAAAGGTTTTGTTTCACAAACAGTGCCTTGAATACTCAATTGTTTGAAGCACATTTGCTGATGTAAACACTGAAAGTATGAAGAGAAGGCATGTGGGTATATCCCAGAGCACTATCAGGTGGTCAACAAGGCTGTGAATGGCTGCAAGAATAGCTACAGCCCCACATTTACTAGAGCAAACTCCAATGTGGTGCTGGCATAGCCACTGTGCTGGGTAAACTGAAACCATTGTTACTAGCAAATCACATCAAGGTTGAAGCTGATAATGTTCCTCCAGAGCTGTTCCCAAGCCAGTGTTTTCAGGAATGCAGTTGAGGGATTCCCTGCTCCATTGACTTGACTGATAACAGAAGTCTGCAGGGAGAATGAAAGTCAAGTGAACGTGCCTGATATTTTTGACTTGGTGGCAAATGACAGCTTTGCAACATGCTGCTGCCAAGTATCTGCAGAAACAGAAAAGAAATATGGGGACAAACCTTGAACTGATGGGCAATCACAACTCCTCCCTTACCACTAGGCTGCAGGTTGCTGAAGCAGGGAGCACGGCTGTGAAGGAGGGAGCATGGAGAGGCGAGGTGGTATGGGCGCATCTCCTGCGGGATGTTGCCATGCATGCTGATTGGGGATGGGGCTGCATCCTTAAAGAGGTGGCCCTCCAGTTAGCTGGTCTATTACTTTCTCAACTGGCCAGTGGGAGGTTATACCCACCCAAACACCCTGTAAGAAATGTTAAGTTGGTATAAGTAATTGGTTGTCAAATTGTTACCTTTTATGTAAGGCTAATTTTAGTGGTATATGTTAGGGATGAGGGATATGTTTTAAAACAGTTACCATATATGTTATGCAGATTTAAGGGTTTTTATCAGAGTTGATGGATTTTAAAGTTGTAACCAAATTCTGTGCTTTTTACTTGTTGTTATAATTTTGTCGCAGTTGGCCGTTTGGACCCGGGGAGATTCCTTTTTGCGGTCCGTGTCTGAGAACTGGACTCTTCAGCAGCAATGGAGGGTGTTCCATAAGAAGCTGCATAGATGCTGAGCTGCAGTGCCTCCCTGGATGCGGAGGCAAACTCACATATCTGGATAACTAGGGGAAACCAAACAGAGGCTCACGCCCATTGGGTTCCCCAATATAAGGTTGCCTTCCCCCTATTCTGTTCCCAGTGGCTATGGGGTACTGAGTTCTCAACAACTCCGGTCACACCACTGTGGACTGGCCTTCCTCATGGTCCACAACCTGAAGGGGCAAGGGTTTCTTCCCAGGCTGCTCTAACAGTCCTGCTGGGATGTTAATAAAGCTGTGGCCAATGCCATGCCAAATCCAGAGTTGTGTGTACATCCTCTTGTCTGTCCTCAACAGCCCTTCTATTAGGCAATCATTTGTGGGAGACAAAAAGCATATGTGTGCTTATATGAATTAAAAAAATATGAGCCTTTAGCCACCTAGATTACTGTTGCACCTTTAAATACACAAACATGAAAGATGAATGGCTGACATGAATAATGAGCATCAGCAGTGTTGTAGCAAAATTCCACAAGATTTGCAGTTTAAATTATTTATTATTACTTGTCATGTTTGCATCAAATCCTTCCTCCAGGGAGCTTGAGACATACTATATGGGCTTACCAGGTTTTATGCACACAACAGTCCTGCAAAGCAAGCTAGCTTGAAAAAGAATAATGACAGCAAGCAGAGTTTTGAACCCAAGTTTTTCCAGCCCATATATATGATGCCTGTCAAAATATATATATTTTAAAAAGACACAGTGAAATGCCTGGGATAATCAATACAGCCTAAATGTATGTGAGGGCTGCACTCTTCAGATGATTTACTGCAGCCTAGTCCCTTTCATTCCCTTCTGCATTCCTAAGGACTTGCACAGTATAATTTAAAGTGTGACACTGCATTAGCACAGTGGTGGATAGACTCCCGCATAGCCATTTATTGGCATAGCAGCAAGCCTTAGGCCTGGGTAGCCAGTTGTACTTATGAGGCTATAGCATGAATCTTAATCCAAGCTGATTACAAAGCTCTTTTCAAAAGGGCTAACTGAATTAAAAACATCCAGTGTTACCTTCATTCTTCTAGGCAGATGATGCAGTCTTTCTCACCATGTTTGATTTAATTAATAAAAGTAGTGAACTTTTGTGTGTAATGGATTGCTATTTAACTGAAATATGTAAATTGGGCAACAACCAAAATGGAAGGCCATGTGTTTGACCCCACTTGGGTTCAGCAGCTACTTGAACTGAACCAAAGTGTTCATCTAGTTCTAATACTATTTGCCCAGACAGAAATGGCTTTCTAGACAGAGGAGTGGGTTTACTCCTCTTCACTTACCATCAAATCACCCATATTTAGCTTAATTTGAGCTCCTACTAAGCCAGCAAGATCTCCCACTTTGGCAGAATACCTCCTGACAATAATCTGATACCTTACCATACTTACTAGGACAGTTTATGCACTGGGAACTTCACTGCCCCAGCTCCCATGCAGGGGCACAAATTGGGGACGGATGAGGTACACAGGGCCAAATGCTCCCCCGTGTGGGTTCAGGAAGAGGTGGGGCAGCCTGCCACAACTAAAACTCCAGCCTGCAGCCCAGCATGAAACCCCCAGTGCATAAACGGTCTAGAAGAAGAAGAAGAAGAAGAAGAAGAAGAAGAAGAAGAAGAAGAGTTGGTTCTTATATGCAACTTTTCCCTACCCGAAGGAGTCTCAAAGCAGCTTACATTCACCTTTCCTTTCCTCTCCCCACAACAGACTCCCTGTGAGGTAGGTGAGATTGAGAGAGCCCTGATATTACAGCTCAGTCAGAACAGCTTTATCAGTGTAGTGGTTTGAATAGTCAGTGGTTTGACTCAAGATCTGTTCACAGTCTGAGCTGTTTACCAGGTTACTTTTCATATATTAAACAGTACAGGACCATGCACTCAGCAGTGTTTCAGGCAAGCACATGTTCGCATAGCCCAATGGGAGTCCTAACTTTTCTCCTCCTCTGTAGAGCTGTTGTCACAGCATGCTGCTCAGCAGTTAATTGGATGAACAAACAATGAGAAAATCAGCCAATTATTATAAACAAACACTGTATTTTAAAGAAGTGTGTTAACATTATTACTATACAAGTGGTAACCTGCAAAGATGTACAGGGAAATCTTATTTCCCTCTCCCCCTCTCCTGCCTCCTTTTCTCCTTCCCATATATCAGTTGACCTACATTTATTCCCTCCAACACAAACCATCAAATTCCCATACTTTCCAACCCATGTAACCCTCTATCTGTGAAAATTATAGCCCTTGCATGGGTCTGGCCAGTGTACCACCATGTCCCTTGCCTCATGCAAAGCTCCACTGCATCCATTTCAGCCTAATAGAGGATGGGCACACCCACCCCACTTTAATGCTAAAATGGTTAGTAGCCATTTTAGCCTAACAACCTGGTGGATTTGCCTGTCAACTGGTAGGTTTAAATGGCTGGCAGCCATTTAAATGGTCTATTTTTCTTCCCCTTTCTTCGAAAGGGAAAGCCATTTTAATCTAACAGCAGATGGGCAGAAAGCTGAATGCACACCCCTAGTTTAAACCTTAAATTAAAGTTAGCCTTTTTGTTTGTTTGTTTGTTTAACCATATGGGCTGCGTGTCTATGTGACTGAAGCATAGACAAATGTCTCTGTGTGAGAGAGACAGGATCTGAGAGGGGCACGATCTCTGTATATTTCAAAAGTGGCAAGAAGGGTGGCAAATGTAACCCAGTTCTAAGCTAGAACCTGAGTAAGACCCATTATGCACGGGGGTTTTAGCGCACATTCGGGGTGGAATGGCGGCGACTAAAATCACCGATAACGCACGGAGCCGGCTGCAACCAGCCGCAGCTTCGGTGCATGCTGCCGAAAAAGCCGCGTCAGCGAAACGCGGAAGAAAACGCAGCTTCCGGGTGACCGGGGCGCAACCAGAAGCGGCGCCCGGATCGCCGCGTGCATAATCGGTTACTCTGGGTTTTGCCGCCGTCGCGCCCCGCCCCGTACATAACCAGTATGCGTCATGTCTTCCCCCTCCGCGTTTTCCATGTGACCCGAAATCGCTGTTTCGGCGGCCGTGCATAATGGGCCAAAGAGAGGCTATAGAGAATGGTAGGCACTCTGAATGGAGAAAATGTGTCACAGTTTGCTAGTCCAGTTATGGGTGCAGGTGTTCGAAATGGCCATTTCCTCTAGGCTCTGAGGTAAATTAGGCTGAGAATGTGGAACCAGGGCCCATTCTGCACACATTGGATAATGTACTTTCAATGTGCTTTTGCAGCTGGATTTTCCAGTGCAGAACAGGATAATCTACTTCTAAAGTGCATTGAAAGTGCATTATCCAATTTATGCAGAATGGGCCCTGGTCAAAGGTCACCCAGGGTTGTGGTAAGGACGAAGTAGAACAAATCTCAATCCCCTTGGGAAAAAAACAAGAAGAAATTAAATTATTAAGTAAGAACAAAATGGAAATATAAACACTGCCACAATTTATGCAATGCCATATTCAAATTACTTTGCCATTTTTGTGGAGGTATGGATTTTTGATAAGAGTACTTCAACAGGAAAAATTTCCATTCCATTTTGTTTCTTTAACATTAAAAACATATTTTTAAAAAGAGCTGTACTTGTAACTAACCCATAATATGTTATAATCAAATCAACAAGGAAGCTTTGAAGAGGAAAAATGTATTTATGTTCTATGGATTTATGATTGAAAAAAGCTGCATCCCTCATCCATTACAGGTTTGCAAAAATACCATTTGTTATTATATGTGATTTCTTAATTAATTGTATACCAATAAATTTGACATTGAAATTAGTGTGTGTGTGTGTGTGTGTGCGCGGGGGGGGGTATGTGCTAAATTTTCCTTTCAAGTATGGAAATATCAGTTGTAATATATATATAACTCATGTATCTTCTTGGACTGTTGAAGACTGTGATATTCTGTCAGCCAATGTGTGATGGTGGCAGGCCCATGTGCTTCAATCTGGATCTGCTGCAAACATGTGAAAAGTGAGGGTAGGGAGCTGGTTTTAAGTTCATAGATGTTTCTCAGCTAAAGAATGTGGAACTTCCTCCCCTGCACCTCATATAGTGCAGTAGTGGAAGTGAGAGCTGGGCTTGGGGAAAGGGTTGCAAGGAAGGAAGCAGCTGGCAAGGATCACACTTTCACCCATTTGCCCACCATGACTTCAGTTGGTTTTTGAGATCTAGTTCAATCCTCTTTTGGAAGAGGAAAAGAGAGCCAGCATGTTGTAGTAGTTAGGAGTGCTGACTTCTATCTGGTGAGCCAAGTTTGATTCCCTGATCCTCCACATACAGCCAGTTGTGTGACTTTGGGTTTGCCACAGCACTGATAAAAGTGTTCTGACCAAGCAATAATATCAGGCCTCTCCCAGCCCCACCTACCTCACAGGGTGTCTGTTGTGGGGAAAGGAAAGGGAAGGCGAATGTAAGCCACTTTGAGACCCCTTCTGGTAAAGAAAACGGCATATAAGAACCAACTCTTCTTCTTAAAAGATGTGCTTAATAAAATTATGCTTCACAATTATATTTTAATTTTAAAATAAAACTGAAGATATTTTTACACTTAGAAGCTTTTATTGGACATTTAATTTGTGAATTTTGGACATCATCAGATTGAAAGACTGGTTTCTTAAAACGGGAATAAAGCTGCATTTCTTCCAAACGATGACAGTAAGAACATTCATATAAATACTCGCTCTTCAGGAAAGCACGAAGACATGAAGGTTAAAGTACACATGGAACTGTGGCTGTCCCTTTCCACCAAGTTTTGTTTGGCCAGCAGGTGGATAATATCTTCTGGTCACATGCAGACAAACATTTCCATAGAACATGAGCAGCTTCCCTGTACATCACTGAATGAGCTGGCCCTCAATAGCTTTGTGAGGGTACATAGGGAATTTGAAAAAAAGGAAAGAGGAGAACCTGCTAGTAGGAAATGTGGGGTGCATTCTTTTGCTGCATTCTAATTACAGACACTCCTCCTAGTTCAACAGCAGTCCACTTCATTCTGAAGATAAATTGGAAGGAAAGAAAACATTCCTGAAGGGAGTGGAAGTGATTATTAAATGAATTTTGAAAGATAAGAAAAATGTTCTTGAAATGGGAGAGAGAGTGTTGGAGTTGCTGAGTTTTAGACATGTGTAATTTTATTGCCTTAAAAGGGCCTAAGGAATGTCTTTATGAGTAAATGGGTGTTCATGCATTTATCACATTGCACAGGGTGTGTGTGTGTGTGTGTATGTGTGTGTGTGTATATATATATATATATATATATATATATATATATATATATATATATATATATATATATATATATATATATATATATATATATATATATATATATATTCTAGAAACACATTTTAAAGTGCTTGAGGAGAGGGGCATGAGTGAGAGAAAAGAGAAATGTGTTACTCATAATTATTGCTGTCAAAAACACTCTTCATTTGATCCATTTAACAAAAAATGCAAAATCTGCTGTGTTAAACAAGAGTCTGATGCAGGAGAGAGAGAAAATAATTTGTGCATGATTGGCAATTATAGTTCTACCTTATCACCTTCAAAATCCCGTATTTGTCCTCTGAATTTAACAATCTAAGTCATCTATGCTGTCTTCTGTGACCACTTATTTGGGCAAGGTTCACAAATCACATGTTTGAAAATTATTCAGAGTGTTTTCTACCTAGTCACACACCTTGATAGCATGTTTGCAATTAAAATGAGCATATTAGGATTATTTTTATATATAGGTAGTGGCAACATGGAGCATGGTAGATTGCCAGGTAATTTCTGGCAAGTCATTCTCACAGTTACTGCGTTTTTTGGAATTATGTGTATAGATTAGATTCATCATGGGTCAATTTTACTCAAAACCATTCAGAAAAACCACAGCATGATTGGAACTCCTCCCCACCCCACCCTACCCTTTTTTTTTGATTTTGCAACACAAAGATGAGGGAAAGGTACTGCACAGAATGAGATTTCAAGCATTTGAATCCTAATTTGAATGTTCAAAGGAAGCAAATTTTTAATGTTTGGGGGAGCTGTTTGTAATGTGTGATCAAGGGTGACAGAACATTCCTGGTTAATGTAACTTCTTTCGAGTTAAAGAGAATAAAAGTTGTATGGTGCCTTTGACATAAGTCTGTGACAAGAGACTGACATGACTACCCTTTTTTTTACAGCAGAGTTATGGCTTAGAAACAAACTCAGTAAATCATTTGACTTTAATTCTTAATACAAGAAATTGTCTACATTACTTTCTTTTATTCATTCCTGTATCTTCTAGGGGAACCCCCTGCAAATTGCCACAAGGCACCAATATGTTCATTACCCAATCCGGTTCATGAAATAAGGTGTTCATTAGTAGGGATGGCCCATTTTGAACTTTGGAAGATGATTAACAGGGAGTAGTTGTTCCTACCAATAATAGCTGTTAAACTTCTTAAACTGTCCATTTGATGAGAGACATAAAGAGCTCATATATATTTTGACATCCCATTTGTTAAATGTTAAGATCTTCACACAGCACATTAACACTTGAAAAATGACCTCATTCCCACTTGATGTAGATAAATTAAATTAGTTAAGAATATTATAGATCTTATTCATATATCCAGACAGCAGAACATCATATCAGGGCAGTCTGCCAGTGATCTTTCCTTTAGTGAAAAATAGTAATGCCATAAAAGTTCATAGGATTTGTTATTCAGGGAGAAATGCATGAATTTGCACCCTGCAATTCTAATCAATACACAGATCCTGAAATAACTAAAACCATTTTGTATAAAGATCTAATGTGGTTCTCATGTGGCTCACTTACAGGGTTTCTTTTTTAACCTCATTCCAATTTTTGAGAGATTCATCATTCTCTTTTTTTGATTCAAAATTCTTCATTTTCACCATAATTAATAGTACCTGCCTTGTATAAAGGCCTATCAAAGTGTCTCAAGAGTATCAATAATAGGGATGTAACCAGGAAAAAAATGGTGCTTTTCAGATACCCAAGAATATAACGTTGGAGACCGGCCAGAACGGCTCCAGTACAGTAGGGGTTTTCTTTTCTTTTTTAACTGCCATCTTAAGGATGAATAGCATAACTCCAGCTCTCAAGGAAACATTTACTACTTCCTTTACTCACTCAGCCACTCCCTCCTTCTGACAGATTTTATCAGCCAGGAAGGACAAAAGTTGAGAATTCAGGTGCTAAGATATATAATACAGTTACTGGTGATTCCACTTCACAGAATTTTATGCCATTCTATGTCCCCTCCGCCCCCCTGACTCATGCCAGTTGCCAGCCATGCCTTGCTCCAGAATCTCTGGCCAAGTTACAGAGACACTTGGCCAGAGCAAAGTTGATGAACCAGCATTTGTCCAGTCAAACCAGGATCACAGTGAATCATCTCTGATTAAAACTATATTTAAAATAAGTTAAGGTTTTGCATTACATCTCAATCCAGCTTGTGGCTATAAGTTTTCTTCATGCTAATTGTCAGAAAGCAATTTTAAGTTTCACAGACAGAAAATTAAGTGCATAGCCATGCTGGTTAGGGATGCATATGGACTGGGAAAATGTGGTTCAAAACCACAAACTGAACCAAGAGGTTAGTTCACAAACTGAACTGGTTCATGGCCTGTGGCCTTAAAAACATTGTTGAAAGGGACTGCAAGTCCCTTTAAGCAGGTTTTGAAGAAAGCCCTCTAAAAAACAGCTGAGTGGCAGGCAGGCATTCCTTGAACTCAGATATTTGGTTTGTATTTTGCAGCCTGAAATAACTGAACAGCAGGGAACTTCCCCTGCCACTCAGCTGTTTTGTGTCTTTCATAGGGAACAGAAAGCAGGAGTTTAAAGGGACTCAACTCAAGAAACCCCTGCTTTCTTCTCCATCCACAAATCACCATTAACTGCTTTAAAACTTTGTGGAAATTCATGACAGTAGGTCCATCATGAACTTCTGTTCACAAACAATGAAATTTGCTTCTTGGTGCAGTTTGTGCCCATCCTTAATGTTGGTTTCAGTTTTGAGTTGAATGATATGGTCTACGGTTCTCCAATACTGGTCTTACAGTGCCCCTAGTGAAAAGGCAAATTGAGAGAGGAGACTACATGCTGGTTTCTGTTTTTCAAGAAGTCATAATAAAGATGTATATTAGTATTAATTTATTACAACCGAGATAGGTTGCTTTAACATCTGTCACCTTTACATTTAGAACAGAAAAAAACTGACTTTTATCCTTAGCGCATCAGATTTAGTATATTGGATAACTTTATTCTTTTCTAATTCTTTAACCCTCATTTTTATTCATATACATATCACAGCCATCTCCCAGGAACACACTAATTGTTGAAATAATGATAAAGCAAATGGTGTACTAATAGAACTCCAAAATCACATGTAAATGGCTGTATTAGCATTTAACCAAAGTTCACTTCAAAGCCCCTTTTGGCTTAGCAAAGATTATTCTAAATAGATACATGCAGGCATCAAAATGACTCTGAATTAAAGTATTTGCTGTAGTGCAGGGAGCAAAACAGTGAGAGATGGTATGCCTTTCTAATGGATTGCAGTGACTTTCTTCTGCTATTGCTAGTAAATATATACTTTCGGTGAAACATGAGCAATCAGTCTTAGCAGACAACATGTTAATTTCTCTATTAGAATAAGCAGCCAGGCCTGGTACATTATCTTGTTCAGAACAACAAAAATAACCTGTGTTGTGTCATGCTTTTAAGCCACCTCCACAGCCCTGCATATGACAGCATGAGCTCCTTCCTTGTGTCAGACAAGCGGCAGAAGCTGCAGTGAAATCAGGGGAGCAATCTGCTTCTATACAAGAAACTAATCTTTCAGTGGTAGTATAATAATACTTATCCTAATGCCACTTTCTGAAAGGAAGAATATTTCACAGCATTTCCGGGAATGGAAAATTTTAGATTTGTATTCATTTTTTCCTCCTTCTATTTTCCTTTATCTTGCTTTACCTTTCAGACCCTTAACTGTACATTTCCTGGGGAATGCACTGTCCTGCTTACTATTTTAATCAAAGGTGTGCTGAAGAGTTAATTGGAATCAGCAAGCTGTGAGAAAGATAAGGGACTCAAAATAACTAGAGAGAGGAAGCGCACTCTGATCCAGACTTTGAGGGCCTTTCCAAAGTGGAGAACAGTGCGACTGCTTAAGATGAAAACCCTGTTGCTTTGTTTCCCTCATCCCCCATTTTATTAGCTATGTAACTATTCAATAGAGTTACTGTATACCAGATAGTACAGCAGAATATATAATTTATAATCCTTGCAAGCATACAAGGATTATAACTGACTTTTATCCTTAGCGCATCAGATTTAGTATATTGGATAACTTTATTCTTTTCTAATTCTTTAACAAGAGCCTCTTGTGGCGCAGAGTGGTAAGGCAGCCGTCTGAAAGCTTTGCCCATAAGGCTGGGAGTTCGATCCCAGCAGCCGGCTCAAGGTTGACTCAGCCTTCCATCCTTCCGAGGTCGGTAAAATGAGTACCCAGCTTGCTGGGGGGTAAACGGTCATGACTGGGGAAGGCACTGGCAAACCACCCCGTATTGAGTCTGCCATGAAAACGCTAGAGGGCGTCACCTCAAGGGTCAGACATGACTCGGTGCTTGCACAGGAGATACCTTTACCTTTTACCTTTAATTCTTTAACCCTCATTTTTATTTATATACATATCACAGTCATCTCCCAGGAACACATTAATTGTTGAAATAATGATAAAGCAAATGGTGTACTAATAGAACTCCAAAATCATCTGCCAGCTTAAATATGTTCAGTTGGCTTTGCTTTGTCACCTTCCATTTCACATATTTGTATAGCTTCTACCAGGGTTCATGTTTTCCTTGTTGAAGTGAATTGAAGGGAGGACCCTGGCTCAATGACAGAGCAGTCAGGGATAGGCTTAGCCAAAGAATAATGGGATAGACAGTGCCTACTCTAGTGCAGGGTAGACCATCAAGAGCACTGCTCCCTGAAGGAGGGGGAAAAAAAACAGTCAGATTTCAAAATGCCAGTAAAACAGAAATGCATTGGGTCTATTCTGTCATGTGCAGTTATATATGTGTTGCTTTTACTTTGTTTTTAATACATTGTATCAATGTACTTTGTTTCATAAATATTTGTAATGATTTTTTATATTGTTTTGCAGCTCAACTTTTGGGTTCCTGATTACATTGTATGGCACACATGACCTAGCCTGACAATGATATTTATGTCAGATCTGGCTACCATAAGAAATAGCCTTGACACCTCTGTGCTCAGGAGCTCCACTGAGAAAGCAACCATTCTAAACCATTAACGTTAACACAGCCCTCACCAGTCAATATTCACAAAAATGCTTTTACAATTACAGTGACAAGCTTGGGTATGAATCCCTAAAGGCTCCTGAAGGGCACATCCAGCAGAGAATCAACCCTTCACAAATGAAACAAAGAACAAAATGAGAAAAGTGATGAACAGTCACAACAGGGTTAAAATTAGAATTACTAGATATCTTCTTTTTAGATGACACATCCTGTTTTTTAGCAACTGTCCTCTTCTGTGCTTTTTGTGTTAAGGTGAAAATATCCCCTTTTTGAGTTGGATGGTTAGGAATGTCCCTAGCTAATAGCTGTTATTACAGCTTAAATAGTAAGGATATTTAAAATGAGATTGGTCACAGTAATCTAATATTTGAAGTAGCCAGTTGGGAAATATGTCTTCTTTTTTTGCTTTTCAAAATAGGATAACTCTATTAAAAATAACTAACAAACTTTCACACAAAGTTAAACATGCCCAAACAAGAAAAATCAGAGAGGGTATAATAGGAGAATATAAGAGATGAAGAAGTCCACAGCAGAAATAAACAGTGTCTCTGGAAAAAGATGAAGGAACCTCCAAGCTAGCAGACAATGTATGCAGGACATCCAGAGGAAAAAAACACACACTTTTCTGAGTGCCTGCTTAAATAGCTAGATTTGTATCTTGAGGATAAGGTTGGGTACTGTAGCCCCTAAAACAATGTAGTGACTATGTGTATATGATAAATAAACTAGACGGCATGGGATGGTCTTGTCTAGTTTTAGACAAAACCTTGGATAAAACTCCAGAAGTTTCTCCAAGTTGGAACAATACCTGTGTTCCTGGGTGAATTCTTAATATATTCACCTGGGTGAATTCTTAATATATTTCCTGAGAAAAGAAACAAAGCCATGAATGCATTGCCTGTGAGACTAAAACTGTAAGTGATTTCTTGATGACCACTAAATGGTGAGACAGAATGCTGACTTGATGTGGCAAGCATGTTAGTGATTTCCCTAATTGAATTCTGCCAGGTAAAGGGAAGGAAAAAGCTTTTAGCGTTGATGACAATAGTAACACTGTTAGGGGTCCTATTGTCCTGCAGATATGCATTGCTTTTTTGAAAGGGAAAAAAGAGTCAACAGTTAACAGCTTCCTGTAAGCTCTCACAGTAAATAGACTAGGCAGCAACTGGAAGCATGGCATCTGACTGGAGCGTCCATTTTCCTTCTAATCTCTTGTTTTGTTGGGATTGGGATTAAGTTTTAGCTTGTTTAGCTCATCCATCCTTGCACCAAGCAGCAGGTAGTCCTGCTTATTTACTCTTTCTGCTTAATGGTACAAAAGAAATAAAAACGTCATTGTTCAAATCAAACAAGTGTATCTGAAAAAAATTCTTTTGCACTCCTAACAACCATAACTTGTTATTAACATTGATAGGATAATAATCTGACCACTGACAATTCCTGTGGTCTGTTTATTCAATAGGAGGTCTGAGACCCACACTGATATTCTTTAAAAATGTGAAAAAAATGCTGGGTTTCCCCCCTGTGGTCCCTTCTTCTTCCTTTACAGATCATTAACAGTATTTATTTATCTTGTAATGCTGAAATCTTACTAACATTGTCTTCCAATGAAGTTACTCCAGTCTAAATTGATTAATTTCCATGGATTTAGGCTGGGATTCTATATAGGATTATACTGTAAATTGAATTCCTTTCACTGTTATGGCATGAACACATGAATGGTAGGTGGATCATTGCCTAGATTTGAGAATTTCTTCTAGGTAGATATAAAACAGAGTTTGAGGCTTGGATCAACAGATAATGAAAAGAAGGTTTCTCAGCCAGTTATAGTGTGGATTCTGGCTGTATTTGGAAAATAGCCTGCATTCATATAAATTCTGGCCTCCTCCTCCCGAGCAAAAACTTTTTAACCCCAGGCTTATAACTGAGTAGATCCATCTTTATTAGCTGTTTTATAGTCTGCTTCTTTTTTCTCATAAGTGTTTTGTTAATATCATTTTAGGCTGTTAAATATTATTTTGTACTGTTTTTATGCTCCTGGCTTGTTTTATCACTGACTGGTGGCCTGATTACCTTCCCAGCTCTCCTGGCAGGTAGGAGACTGGGGAGAGTGGCACAGCCTCTGTGGATGTTTCTTGGGTGGCCTTTCCCATCCTCCCCTGGTGCCTAAGAGGCCAGTGAGAGCAGCATGTCTAGCATGTAGTATACCCAGTTAGCCTTCTCCACTGTCCCCTGGAAGCCAGGATGGTGGGTAGTGTGCTCAGAATGCAGTCGGACAGCTGGTGCCAGCTCCCAGGTTTACCTCATGGCTGCTCCTCATCCACATGGCAAGTGCTAGGAAGTGACATGGAGGAGCAGGAGCAGGGGGCAGGGAAGAGCCTCTTATTGGCCCTTAGTCAGGGACTGCTGTCACCATACTAGGGGCTCCAGTGAAAGCCAATTAGTGCTGCTTGTCATTGGAAGGTCCATGCAGTTTTTATGTAGTATGATGATTCTTAAATTGTTGCTTTTATAATTTACCATACTTACAAGAAGAAGAAGAAGAAGAAGAAGAAGAAGAAGAAGAAGAAGAAGAAGAAGAAAGAAGAAGAAGAAGAAGAAGAAGAAGAAGATTAGAAGTCTGCACTCTTAACCACTACACCAACCAATACAACAGAACAGGAAAAAAAGATGGGGGAGGAAATCAACATCCTCCACCCCAGTGTTACAAAATCACTTCCAATACAAACCATAGAGTTTCAGCTTATATTAGAGGATTGCTCTGACATGTTTGTCACTTCTAATTCATACTGGAACTATCATCACAATGCCAGGGGATGCTGGATAGGTAGGTTCCCACTTGCCAAATTCCCCAACTAGTTGCCTGTCTTTCTGGCAACTCTAGTCCTAACTGTATTTCACAGAGAGCAGCAAATCCTAAATTTGCACTCCTATGACAGGAGGACTAGAGGCCATTACTCTGCAGCATCTCAAAGAGGCCCTTAACATATCATGCCAGTCTTATTTTACAGAGTGAATGTTTTTTAGCAATGGATGAAGTTTCGTCATTATCCGAGTCCTGATATATATACTATGTTCAGCTTGTAGAATTTTCTATCAAACACCAATCTGTTCAATTAGAAATCATATTCTTTTACCGTATACCATCTGCCAGAAAATAGTAATTAAGTTTATGGTATATCTGGCAAGAACAGATCTGTTTATTAATGGCTCCAGTATTTGGTTTATGATGGCATACTTTAAAACCTTGTACTAATTGATCAAGTGAACTCAGAAAGAATGTTTTAATGGAATGTCCCTATATTTATTATTTGAACTTTAACAAAATATTGTTTAAATGAACACAAAAAAATCAAGGCCATGGCTGATGCTGCAAAACTAGGAAAAAAGTATTTTATTATTCAATTATGTCTCCAAAATGTACTTGTATGTTTCAACAAAAGGCTTTATTTTCTTGTTAAAAATGAACACAGATGAGCACAAAAGTTCACAGTTATTTATTTTATTGTATTTTTTATTTCATGGATTGCCTCAATAATGTCTCTGCAGAGGCAGCATAGAAATGTTCTAAATACTTAAACATTATATTTGAAAAATTAAAATCTAACAAGTCACTGGGTCTCAATTACATAATTTTCCAATTTTCAATTACATAATTTTCTCAGCCTTTAAATATAAAAACAAACCTAAGATGTTTCTTGAGCTCTCTTAATTCTACCACAAAAATCACAGTACTAATATCTGACACTAAATTTGGATTTATTGCCTGAGGATTCGATAACCACACATCTGACATCAATTTTAAAAGGGAATACAAAAATTATAGAACCATCAATATAATGTATTCCATAAGAAAAATGGTGGAATTATTATTAAAAACAGAATTATTCAGCAAAAGATTAACTGTATCCATCACCACAGGTTTATGAGTACATTTAGAAGTTGTAGGATAAAAAGGACGGAACATCATGTGAGATCATCATGTGGAGGGAAGAAATCACTGCTGTCCCCTAATGATCTGCATTAGGACAAATACCATTGCATGATCTGGGATTAATGGTGAACACAAAAGCATAGTGGTTAAATGACCTCATATTATTCAAAACTAGCAATAAAACCCGTTGGATATAAAAATACAATGGGCACTAGCCCTCCACACCCCACCCTGGGCAGGCCAGCTGAGGCCTGGGAAGGCCTTGGCAGGCATTTTGCAGGATGAGGGAGAAGTGCTGGCAGGGATCCAGCTCCTCCCATTGCCACCCCCAAAAGGCTCACCGAAGCCTCCAGAGGCCTCGGCAGATGTTTTTAAGGCAGGGGGAAAATGCTGATGAGGAGTCTGCTCCTCTCCTTACTTGCTCAAGCCACCCCACCAAGGCCTGGCAAGGCCATGGCCAGAACTGCTCAGGGGGCCAAAAGTGCTGGCAGGGACTTGATCCTTCTTCCCTCTGACAGTGCTGCCAAGGCCTGATGAGTCGATGGCCAGGACTGCTCAGGGCATGGGCAGGGTCTGGCAGGGTTGAGTGCTGGTGGGGGCTCCCTCTCCCACCCTATCCTCACCCCCAGTCCCACCACCCACAGTCTCATGCCCTCCACTCTTCCTCCCAGCTTCTGCTTACCAGGCTGGCACTTCTTCCTTATGGAGGAATTTGGAGGGGGTGTGGTCAGGGCTGGGACATCAATTGTGATTGGTCATTCATTGGATGGATGGCCAATCAGGGATGTGACAGTCAGGACAGCCTACCCAATTGGTAGGCGATGAGTCCCAGCTCCTCCCAGATCCCTCTTACTGTTGTATTTAGAGATTCTGATGATGAAGGCCGAAGCAAACTATGAAGAGCTCCAGAAGAATTTTTACAAAATAGATAGCAACTTGACAGCTTGACAAATGAGGTTCCATGTATGTATGTTAAAACCAAAACAATTTGTAGCAAAATCTCCACACTTCATCTGTACCTTCAGAGGTTTTAAATTATTATTGAGAACCACAAAATGTATTTGGGTATTGTGGTATATAAGGTAAAGGCAAAACTTTCAGACTACATATCTGCTGCCTTACCACTCTGCGCCACAAGAGGCTTTTATTGTGGTATATAAAGCCATCTATTTTATAGCATTGAAAAGGACAATTTATTCTAGAAACTACTAGGAATGGGCTTGAAAACAAAATTGTTAAAGTTAAATTGCTCTTCTGATCTTGCTCCAGCCACCTGATCTTAAAAAGCATCCAACATAATGATCAAGGTGATGATATACCTTCCCAACTAGGAATGGCTAAAGATAGTGAGGTTTTTAAGTCTAGATTACTGATTACTGATAATGGGGGACATTATATGTTTATAATATTATGTGTGTTGTAAAGAAGGGAACAGAAAGAATTTTCTTTCTACCATAATCCAAGAATGCAGGATCACTGCAAAATACACAAATGAAGTCCTTCACATATAGAGTTCTTTAAAAGTCATGATTAAATTATTCACTGCCAGAAAATGTGATATTGACCATGAACTTACATAGCTTCTGGAGGGTCTGGCTCTAAGCAGTCCCATTCCCTGGAAGGTAGTTTCTTAGCAGAACTATGTACCTGATATCATTCTATGTTTTACAATGACAGGCAGTAGAAAATTGCTTTTGCTGACAAGCTCAGAGTTATTCTTACATATGTAATAATATGGGGCTGGCCAGAAATACCTCCCACCCCCCAAAAAAACCCTTCACCTGCTCTTTTCAGTGATATTGCCCCTTGTAGAAAATAGTAAAGGGGAACTGAGAAATTCTAAATGTAAAATCAGCAATGAAAATATGAGTGCCTCATAGGTTGTTTTATTTATTTATCATATGGCATGGGTGTAATATAGCCAGGAGATCCTAAAATTGTCTGGCTACTAGGCAAAAGATGTCCAGAGATACCATTGCCTTCCCCATGACCTCAGTATTCCTTGAAGGCCACCTTTCTCGTCTCTGTCAATAGAAATTAATAAAAATACTTGACATATTCATATACCATAATAAAACTATAACAACAGCATGTCTAGGGGAAAAATAAAAGCAGTTACTTAGTTGTACAAAATCAATACAGTTATTCAGGGTAATGTTGGAGAAGAGAACTGAATTTTTTGGCTTGAAACTCAAGAATTTTGTCAATAGATAGCTAGATCTTTTGAGCTCTCAAGTGAAGCCATCTCTGAGGAAACTAATTGGAGTTAACAGGAAATGAAGGTACTCGGCAAAACCTGTACATGGGGACACAAATGGAGTGCTTGGCCCTCTTATCAGGAAATCAGCTTATGTAGATAATAAAACTGGAGTGAAGAACTCCCCCAGGAGTCATGCAGACTCAAGACAGTGGTTCACCATCAGGCAGAGACCAAGGAGTTACCAACTATATCAATCTCTCAGAGGACTCAAAGCAGGATGGCTCAAATGATACATTATCCCTTTTTAAAAATGAAAAACAGTATGTGATCATTTTATTGGGAAAATAGGTTTAGAGGTGTGTTGCTTTACGCTTTCCATGTTCCATTTCCCCACTCTAACAGTGTAATCCTGAGCAGTATGACTCTGCTTAAGATGGCATTAGCAACCACCCTCTCAAGATTCTTCATGTGATTTTTTAAAAAATCTGTTTTACAGATGTCATATTTTCACCCAAGAAACAAACAGCAGCTTGAGAAATGAGGCGATTTACATTGAGGATGTGCTACTGTGGAATAATATCAACAGGCATTCTTAAACATATTCCAGTCCAAGGCAATACATTTCAAAGGGCTCATACTGGAGTAACTATGTTCAGGATTATACTGTAAAGATTTCCAGGCTTGTAATTAAAGATGGACATGACCCACAAAAATGTGGCTTGGTTCAGTTCATGAGTGAACTATGAACTGAACCATGAACCCCACAAACCCAGTCAACTCACATTTGAACTGAACTGGTATGTGAGGCAGCCTGTTCCCATGGCTCACTTGTTTCAGGTTCTAAATCAGCCTTTCTCAATTGTTTTTTACTGTTGAGAAGCCCCTGAAACATTGGTACAATCATGCAGAATATGATTGGGAAGCATACACACCCACTTGGGGCCCTCCTCTTCCCATTCCCTCCAGGCCCATCATTGGCCATTTTGGGATGGGATGGGTATGTTGACATGGCCATATATGGTCATATCACCCAATAAATATATATTTTATTGATTAACTCCCACCCTTTCAGGACACCTGTCCAGGATCTCCATGAAACCCTGGATGAAAAAGCCTGTTCTAAATAGTTGAGCCATGGGAACAGGCTGCCCCTACAGCTCAAATGTTTCTGATCTAAACAGCTGAGCTATGGGAGCAGACTCAGTTGTTTCCAGTCTTTTGGTGGCTTCCACAGGAAGGACCAAGTAGGGGTTTAAACTTCTGCTTTTTGCTTCCCATGAATCTTGATAAACTACCTCAAAACATGATGGAGGTTCATGGGTGGGTTTCAGTTCACAAATTTTGTTCATGATGAATTTTTATAATACGAGAAAGGAAGAAAGGTTCAAAACACAAACAGAGAAAAACAGAACCTTTCCAAGGCAATTGGTACAATAAATTTTATATATCAATAATTTTTTTAAGGACCAACCAAAACGGTTTCTAGATATACTCCATTTTCACAATTTTTCTTCAGTAGTTGATTCCTTATACTCTTATCAAGCAATTTATATATATATAGATAAGCCACCGGCTCTGTAAAGTATTGTGGGGAATGTCAGTCAGGGGAATGTTTTTTGACTCACATTCCCCACAATACTATACAGAGCCGGTGGCCTATCTATATATATATATACATTGCTTGATAAGAGTATAAGGAATCAACCACTGAAGAAAAATTGTGAAAACGGAGTATATCTAGAAATCGTTTTGATTGGTCCTTAAAAAATTATCTTTAAACAGCCCCGTGGCGCAGAGCACCACGGACTGAATAAAGCAGTAAGGGCTGTGTGGGAGGAGTTAGGGCGGGCCCTGTCCGGGATAAAAACTCGGAGGGGCCAAACAGGAGCCGCAAAGCGGCTCCTGATTGGCCCCTCCGAGTGTCCATCCCGCCCCAAGCAGCCAATGGGGAGCCGCGCAAAGCGCGGCTCCCCATTGGCTGCTTCACCCACCCAGGGAATCTGCCCAGCTGCTCCAGACAGCCACGGGTGAGTGGTGGGCTGCGGCGCTTTCACCAGCCAGGAGGCCAGAGAGAGCCTCGGGAGAGTTGAAGGCTCATGAAGGCTCAAGAGAGTTGCGGCCGGGGGGGGGCACTGCGTTGGAGGGTCAGGCCTTCAGTCCCTGCAGCTGGCTCTTTCCCCCCCTTTTCTGCAAAGCGCCCAGGCGGCATCGCAGGAGGGAGCCTGCCTGCCTGCCTGTCCCCTCTTGGCACTGGCTCGGAGACCAGCCAATGTCCTCCCTGCCGTGGCGGGTGCTCCAGAGCAGGCGCTCTGCGCTCACTCTCCTGCGCCTCTGACTGCTCCTGCTCCAGTTATGTGCCGCCGACTACTGCAGCTGGAAGGGCAGGTAAGCCGCATCGCTCGCCGCACAGGAGGTCGGCCTTTCGCCTGGCTGGGGCCTCGCAGGGAAACTCAGGGCTCAAGGGTGGCGACCCACAAAGTGCGGGTGCAGCCTTAGATAGGGCCAGCCAAGCATCTCCTTGGGTGGATGGCATAGTGGGTCTGGTTCTCTTGGCCCCCCAGTTGGAATGTCAATGGGCACCCGTATGGATTCTCATTGCCAAGCAGGCGTGGCATGCAAAAACCCCACCGGGTCACTGAGCCCGAAGTTTATCAGTACCTCTGATCCACGTGGGAAGCCTCGAGAGAGCCTCAAGTGGGGGGTGGCTCGGGCAGCCTTCTGCCACAGAGCCACGGGTAGGGAGAAGGCTCCAGAGAGCCACGGGTGGGGAGAAGGCTCCAGAGAGCCTTCTCCCAGGCCATCTAGCGCCCATTTCATTTGCATGTGAAATGGGCTTTAAATCTAGTTGATATATAAAATTTATTGTACCAATTGCCTTGGAAAGGTTCTGTTTTTCCGTGATGAATTTTTGGCAGTTTGTGGTGTTTGCAAACTGTAAATCAGTGAAAATTCATCCCAAACGAATGTTCATGACCCAGGTGATGAACCTTTTTTGTGATGAATTTTCACTGCATGACCAGGTGATGACCATCCATGCATGGCCATATTTGATGTGGTTGACCATGAGTTACTGGCCCACCACTGCACCGGGGCTGGGATTTGAGGAACAGAACTTCGATGGCGGTGTTCCTTTATCCATGAACGGACACAAAGAGTGGCAGTGGAGGAGATGTTATCATGCCCTTAAGGAATCCCTTGTGGGGTACCACAGGGAATGGTACTATCCCCTACATTATTTAATATCTTCATGCATCCTCTAAGACAGCTGGTTCATAATTACATTGCGGAATGGTTAGAGTAGAGTCACCTGAATGCTATCACTCCAAAATGGAGGTGGATTAGGAAAGGGGCAGAACAGGAAGCATGTTTTCTTACCTTTGTGGAGGCACAACTTATCATCTCACCCCCTACAAGGAATTAGGGAGTGGTCATGAATGCCTCCCTTACAATGGAGCCACAGGTCACAGGGGTAGAATGCATGGCATTTTATTATCTTTGCCAAGCAAGGCTATCTGCCCAGACTGCCTGGCTGCAATGAACCATGCAATGGTCACCTCTAGACTGGACTTCTGTAACTTGCTCTATGCTAGCCTAACCTTGTCCTTGACCCAGAAACTCCAGCCGCTGCAGAATTCACCTGCTAGGGTCCTCGCTGGTTCACCTTGGAAGATCCATGCCCAGCCAGTACTGAGGCAGCTCCACTGGTTACCAGTTCTGGCCTGGATCAAGTTCAAGGTCCTGGATTTGACTGTGGCTTGGGTCCAGCATATCTCAGGGACTGCTTATGTCCTTAGGCCCCCCGCAGACCACTTTGCTCTGCAGGTACTAATCTGTCAGTGGTCCCTGGCTCCAGAGAGATATGCCTGGCCTCAACCCAGGCCAGGGCCTTCTGGGTCTTGGCCCCAACTTGGTGGAATGAGTTCCCAGGAGAGCCTGTAAAATGGATCTCTTCTGTCAGGTCTATGGTTGAGGCCAGGTTAATAAGATCAATGGGCTCCCTTCAAGCTCTGCTATAACATCTAGTGCACCCCCTTGTTAGCTGATTGTGTGAGTTAGGAGGAATCTTGCTATCTTAGTTTTTGTGGGAATGATACTGTTTTAGGGGATTTTTTATTCTTATGTAACCCACCTTTAGTCCCAGGAGGAAAGTGGGTCATACATTTAATAAATAATAAATAATGAGACTTGTTATGCATTCCTAGATAAATTAATATCTGCCACCCTCATTGCATTTACTTAAAGAAAATTACAAAACAATTACCTGACATAATGTATAGATGGCCTCTTAGCTGTCCTTGTCTTGACTGTGGCTGCAGAATCTCTCAATTAATACTTTAAAGGCTGGAAAACACTGTGTAATGATCAACTGAAATCTTACATACTTTATTTTTTAAAAGATGATCACTGTTACTGAGAACTTCTTGGGATTTGATTGCAGGCTTGGCCAGTTTATCAAAGCCAGTTTGATAGCTTTTTCATTATCCTCTGAACCTTCTTGAAACTATTTTCTTCCCACTCCTTTCAGTTGTTAGAATTTAACAGCAATGTACTGGAACACATCAGCATGAAATATGGTTTTTGATTTTTATACATTCTTTATTATATTTTTAAACTACAGATACTGAAACTACTTAAGGGTGAAACCGAAGAGCTCTTTTAAGATGTCCCTGCTGGCTGTGTTGTGCTGATGAAGCTGATAGTGGAACTGGCCTTGCTGATATAATACTATCAGTGCAGGGTTGTAAACGGTGAATTTAATCAAGTATCTGAACAGAATCCTAGAAAAGCATGCTTTCCAGGGTTGTTGTGGTTTTGTGAAACCAGAGTAAGTGAATTGATTTTGCGTATTCTTTTCTACTTCTGCTTTCAAAATGGGATTTGCTTATAATATCCAAAGCCCTATGATTAACTACTTGAGTGGGTTTGTAATCTGTAACACCATAGCAAGAACTTAGGACGTAAGAGGGGGGAAAATAAAGGAAAGGAAAATCTGCATATAGCAATGCAATAACTATGTGGGTGACCAACTTTCACTTTGATCATCCCTACACGTGTATAGGTCTTGGAATCTGGCAAAGAATTAATATCCTATTTATATAGGATAAAAAATATGCAGGGTGTTTTTTTTTTAAGGATATTAATTTGTGCTAGGTTCCTGGATCTGCACATATGTAGGGCTGATTCATACTATTCCACAGTATATGATATCCACACAGAATGTGATGTGATTGATGGGGATGCCTAAATTTGTAGGTTCAAGTGGGTAGCCGTGTTGGTCTGAAGTAGCACAACAAAAATTGAGTCCAATATCACATTGGAGAAATAAAATTGTCCATGTTGGTAATTAATGGCAGAAACTTTCCCAGTTATGAAAATAAATTGTTTTAGCAAAGAATTATCATATGGCATAATTTGGATACTATGACATAGTTTACTAATTTGCCACTGAATTATGTTTTCCATATATCTGTGCCTGCACGCGAAAGCTCATGCCTTGAATACATCTTTGTTGGTCTTAAAGGTGATATTGGACTCAATTTTTGTTAAACTGTAGAGTTTACCTACATTTGAGGAGTCCAAGTTTTTCCTAAATTCATTTTCTAAAGTTACAAATTAAGCTGTTTCATCAGCTCCTTGTTGACTTTTTAAAAACATTTTAATGCCTTTAATTTCTACATAATTAAAGTTAATATGCATAATAATTTTATTTTGTGAAAAATGCATATAAATGCATTGTTTGAGTTTTAGAAGACAGAGTATGTTTCCTATGTGTTAACTCCCAATAATTCTGATTTATCAACATATACTGCAAGTTAGAAAAAAGGGGCAAATTTTAACCCTTTCCCAACATCAATCTGCTTGTCTAAAGGAAAAATGAGGTTATCAAAGGGAAAATGACAAAATTACCAACCCCTTCTCCCCTACCTTGGCTGCCTGTGGTGACCTAGAATCACAGAATCATAGAATAATAGAGTTGGAAGGGACCTCATGGGTCATCTAGTCCAACCCCCTGCACTATGCAGGACACTCACATCCCAATCGCTCATCTACTGTAACCTGCCACCCCTTTGCCTTCACAGAATCAGCCTCTCTGTCAGATGGCTATCTAGCCTCTGTTTAAAAATTTCCAAAGATGGAGAACCCACCACCTCCCGAGGAAGCCTGGATTTCCCATGTTAAAGTTATCTCTAGTGGGAGGTGCAGCAGTCAACTCTGGTGAGTACTGGGACGTTAGGCCACCAAGGAAGGATAGGGCCACTGCTCAGGGGCAGGCAATGGCAAACCACCCTGAACACCTCTTGTTTTGCTGGGGGGGGGTGGCGGCCCAGCACATGGCTGAAATGGCTGGGAGGCCAGCAGGAACACGACAAGAAATGGGCAGGTGTCACTATGTAGTACAGGGCTTCAGAAGGGCTCCCATTGGCTAAGGTGGTGGGGGACTCTTCCGGTGGGGGGGGGGCTCTTACCTTTCCCCAACACACAACAGAGTGCCAGGGACTGGATGGCCCAGGTCATCCTGCTATAATGGTTTTCTAGCCTATGTAGGCTCAGCCGCAGTTGATCCAGCATGGTGTTGTGATCAGGAGCACTGACTTTTAATCTGGCAATCCAGGAGGTACTCTGCATGGAGCCAAATAAAACAGTTAAAAAAAAACAACCAGTTTAGACCGCTTTATTATATTACAATCGTTGTTCTGCATTGAATATAGTCTGTTGAAAAATTATGTTGTAATGCTCTCTGCATGAAACAATTCATAGCCCTGCCCCCTGTAGTTTTGCCAACTCTGCTTTGTTCTCTAATGCAGTCAGTAATCTGCATAACTAAAGATCTTCTCTGCATGGCTAATAGACCATGTCAGGCAGACAGGAGAGAAATGAATTGGTGAAAAGCATCTTTCAGAAACAACGCTTAAAAGACGCTTAAAGCACTGAAGAGGCAGTTCACCATGCAGAACAAAATCAGTTTTGCAGAGTAAATTAACTCTTCTGAGCAGTTTTCATCCACTTATCCATCATGCAGAAGAGGCCCTGGTTTGATTCCCCACTCCACAGGGAGCCAGCTGGTGACCATGGACTCACCACAGGACTGTAAAACTGTTCTGACCGAGCAATAATGTCAGGGCTTTTACAGCATTACCTACATCACAGGGGTCTGTTTATGGGACAGGAAAAGGGAAGGTGATAGTAAGCCATTTCAAAACCATTGGGAAAATGTTTTAGAGACCGTGGCCTATACTACTGTGTATATCGTGCCGAAACTAAGATCCTATTGTTGAATTTTGCATTAATGTGTCATGCTAATAAGTATGCTCTTCTTTTAAGCTTCTGGTTGGTTCTCTAATTGTCTATTGAATGTCCCATCCATCAATTGTATTGACTCATTCTGTGTAATTCATTTTGATTCCAAATGAAAAAGGCAGACTATAAATACTATAAATAATGTTAAATAAAGAAATAATAAAAATGAAGACATCAGACTATTGTTCCAGTAGTTCCAACTTTCCTAGTTATGTACCAGAAATGCCAGGAATTGAACCTGAAATATCATGCTTTCAGCACCTACTATACAGCTCCCTGTAAATGTAGATAGTTAGGTGATAGATGATAGATGGATAGATAGATGGGTGGGTGGATGGCTGGGTGGGCGAGCAGGCAGGTAGACAGACTGATTTGTCATTCATTTAAAGAATGATTTCATTTTTGACAGTAGTAAAATTCTGGATTTACCATTTCAAAAATAACCCTTCATATCAAGCCATAGATATACTGGCCAGAGCTATGTATAAGTATTAATTTCTCATTGAATCCAACTGAGAAAAGAAAGTTTGTACAAATATGAAATATAAATGGGAGTGTTTCATGGATCCTTTTCTTTCTCTTCACAATAAAGAATATGTGCAGATTCAATGTCTAATAACATAAGATCCTATTTTTAGAATATAGCCTCCCCATTTCCATAACAAATCTATGCAGGCTTCAGTTCTAAAACCAAGAATACATATTCATTACATTTTGCTGACAGTCATTGTTTCTTTGTGAATATCTATTGCTGAGCAAACAGAAGAGGACCATCTTATTGTCATCATAGGAAGGTATTGTGTCATATTTGCAATTTATATGTGGAGTATCATTCTTTTTACATAATATAATGAAAATCATGTACGCAATTATGCTTTTCAGTACCTCCATTAAGACCCAATAAAACATAAATCTGCTATAACCTGTATCAATATGATACAATGATGGAGAGGGTAATTGTGAGAGTGATTATATTGTTAGCTTCAAAGGATGCTGCTACATTTCTCAAGGTTTGCAGGTTCCTTAGCAATAGACATCCAAAGATGTATAGCTAGAATGGCACCTGTTACATAACTTGGCATGTATTTCATGCCAATTCAAGGGGATGATCTAAAAGGATAGGGAAGGAAGTAATTATTAGTGAGGGAATAAAATGCACATGTGGAACATAATTAAACTAGTGAGACTTTTTCTACCAATGTTTTAATGATAATTAATTAGAATTATATCTCAGATTGATAAAACATGCAGAGCTCAATTGGCTTACTCATAAGTATGCATGGATAAAACTAAACCTATATATAACACAATCCTAAAGATACAAATAAACATAAGATTGCATGTGTAGACATTTATTTATTTAGGCCCTGTGTTCTAGCTTGGAACTGATATCTGCTTAATAATTTGGTTAACTGTGCTGGTTAACATATAGAGAAAAATTTAAAAAACAACAACCCTAAAGTAAACACTAGTGTTGAGTAGAGCTGTATGTAATGAGTTGGGAATATTTACTATCCTATACCTGATTATACAGAAACTTAGAAGATAACATATGCAGTTCTTAGCTTCTTCAAGAAAATGTCTATGACCTCAATGGAGATCCTTTTCCCTCTTTCCTATTGGCTTTAGTCTGGGCAGAAACATCTATTTATCTATTTATCTATTTATCTATATTGCCATTTATATACCACCACTCACAAGGGTTTGTCTCATGGTGGTTCACAAAGTCCAATAAAATCCCCATAAAACCCCAACAATTTAAACAACAACATATTCATTATCCAGAACCAGAAAAAAAGGGTACATGATGGTTTGTGATGGGCCACAAACCACCAGAAACTAAAATGGCTTTATAAGAACTAAACCAATGTGTGAAGTTTTGTGATGTAGCAGAACAGACCCTGGAGTGCTACAGGTTCCAAATTCATAGGAAATCTCCAGCAGACTCTCTTCTCCTGACCCAAATTAAGTCTGTCATTCCCTCCATTTTTGGAACATTTGGTATTTCTTCCTAAGATCGTCCTGAAGGCTTCTTGGATCCCCTACCATGTTTCCATCTTGATGGAATACTCATGGGTTGAGAATGCAATAGCTCTTAAGGAGAGCCCACCATTCACTTGCTCCTATCTTCCAGCATTCTTGTCGATGGGATGACTCTTATCCTGTCCCTGATTTTATTACAGTCTGGCCCACAAAAGTCTACCATACACATCTGGCTGTAAATTTTGCAGCCTCAAATCTCAAAAGGAATTTTAGGAGGACATGGGCACTTTCTCCAGCATCCCCACTTCCTTCACCCCATTACCAACTCTTGTCCATTCGCTAGTATTGAGTCAAGTATTGTCAAGTCTCTTGTAGGTTCTTCCATCATTTGATAAATGAAATTGTCAGCCAGGCAGGTCAGAAAGTTGCATGACTCTGGACACTTACCAGAGTTTGTTTCCCAGTGCACATGAGAGAAATTGAAGTAATCCATAATTACAGAGTCCTGTTGCCTGGATTTTCTATCAAGCAGCTCAAGGAGGACAGCATCCTCATTCTGGTCAGGCAGTCTGTAGCAGACACCAAAACTTATACTCTTTTCCCCTCCCTTATTTCTATTAGACTTGTATATGAGAGTTTGTTTCATTTATTTCATTTTTATTTTTAGTTTCAAAAAGAACTGTTTCATTATTGGACTGTTTCATGTGCTTTGGTTTCATTATTTTCCCCCATTATAGTTGTTTCATTTTCATCCTTCTATTTTGTTATTATCATCTATTAGTTCCAATGGAAGACCCACTTCTTTTTATGGGTTTGTAACATCATTGTTTTCTCCATCAACATTGCAATACTCTCCTAGGATACTCACAGAGTCAAATCTCAAACATATAATGATTTCCCCCCTTTCTAGCTATTGAAATTTACCCAGGTTTTGAAGTGCACAGGATAATTGATACGAAAAAGGTCAAACAATAACACAGACAGCCACTTAGCTTGAAGAACAGTAGCCAACTGGGGAGGGGGTGGCATCCCAAGCCAGGCCCGCAGGGCATAGTGGTCTGACCATGGCACGGCCAAAGCTGGCTCCAAAACCACCTCTATCCCGGCACCGAAAATCAAGTCAAGCGTGTGGCCGGCGTGATGAGTGGGACCGGCAACAAATTGTGAGAGCCCTAGTGTCGCCATGGATGACACCAGGTCCCCACCAAGTCCTGAAGTGGGCGAGTCCGCGTGGACATTGAAGTCACCCAGGATTAAGAGCCTAGGGAACTGCAACGCCCAGGCGGCCGCCGCCTCCAGCAGGCGGGGCAGGGCATCTGGTGGAGCGTTGGGCGGACGGTATACCAGCCAGATGGCCGCGCTCTCGACCGAGCCCCACCCAATACCGACACACTCCACTCCACTGATTTCCGGCACCAGGAGAGCCCTGCAGGCGAGAGTCTCCCGGGCCAGAATTGCCACCCTCCCTCCCCTCTTATGGGTCCGAGATTGGTGTAGGACCGAGAATCCTGGGGGGGCCACTTCATTCAAGGCCACCGACTCCCCCTCCCTCACCCAGGTCTCGGTCACGCAAGCAAGGTCCGCCCCCGACTCTGCAAAGAAGTGCTGCAGAGTGGAGGTCTTGTTCTTAATCGACCTTGCATTGCACAGGACCAAGATCGGACCCTCCCTAGCCTCCACCCTCACAGCCCTGGGGATGGGACGGAGGTTAGAAGGGGATCGAGCACACCCAGGGCGCCGGCCGTGTCTCCACCGCCAGGTCCTATGCGGGACACCAGTGCTCCCATCCCTTCTCTTGTCCAACCTCCTCCCCCAGCCATAGCCCATGATCGTTTGGATCCTGGCCCCAGCATCTGCCATCTCTCCCAGGTGACCCTCCCTCTCCATGTGCCCCCCTCGAGAGAGGACGTCAATCCTAATTCCTATGCTAAGTCCCGCCTCCTCCCCAGCTGCACTAACCCTCCCTAACCCTCCCGACCCCACTAACTCTCTCACCACCCTCCCCCCCTCCCCCACCCTAATCTAACAGCTGGAGAGGTGGGCAGCACTGTAGGGGTGAGATCCCGCCTATCTCAGGGGTTCTCTCTGGCCCCTAGCTCGTCTCCACCTAATTCAGCTGAACCTAGCTCCCAATTATCATTCCTCTCTCAATGATGGTCACTAACACCTTCCTATCACCTCAGGAGAGGGCCTAGGCCACAGCAGCAAGAAAAGAGCAAAAAAAAGAATTTGAGATGAAATTCGGCCTTCTGCCATGGAAATCGCGTCCGCAAGCTCTCGCCCGGCCCAATTATTTAGGGTAGTTAGATCCCTTACCGCCCTTCAGGGGCACCAAAATATTAGTCAATTGGCACTTGGCTGTGAGGCATTAGCGAGCTTTTTTGCGGATAAAGTCTTGTCGCTTCGCCATGACCTTCCTGTCACAATTAATACAGTAAAAGAACTGGAGACCTGTTGGCCGTCTTTGGCAGCGAGGTTTGATGGCTTCAGACGGCTCTCTTCTTCCGAAGTGGACAAGTTGCTGGGGTCGGTCAGGGCGACCACCTGCCCCCTTGATCCCTGTCCCTCTTGGCTTCTCAAGGGGAGCGGAGAGGGGATAGGAGGCCAACTCAGGGATATTATCAACCTTTCCCTGAGTTCCGCGGAATTCCCCGAGTGGCTGAAGGAGGCAGTGGTTCGCCCTCTCCTGAAAAAATCAACGCTGGACCCGCAGGACCCGGCCAACTACCGCCCGGTGTCACACCTAGCGTTCCTGGGCAAGGTGGTGGAAAGGGCTGCGGCAGACCAGCTCCTAGCTTTCTTGGATGAAACTCGATCCATATCAGTCTGGCTTCCGCCCTGGCCACGGGGTGGAGACGGTGTTGGTCGCTTTGCTGGATGATCTCCGTCGCCAGCTGGATAGAGGCGGGTCAGCCGTGCTGGTCCTTCTGGATCTGTTGGCTGCTTTCGACACCGTGGACCATGAGATATTGGGCCACCGCCTCGCCGGTACGGGGATACGGGGTACAGCCTTGCGCTGGATACGCTCCTTCCTCCAGAACCAGACCCAGAGGGTTGCAGTGGGGGATGAGCTCTCGCGCCCTTATGGACTCCCTTGTGGGTCCCCACAGGGCGCGGTCCTCTCCCCCACACTGTTTAACGTCTTCATGTGCCCTCTGGCCCAGCTGGTGCGGAGTTTTGGGCTGGGTTGCCACCAGTACGCTGATGACACCCAGCTCTATCTCCTCATGGACGGCCACCCAGACTCCCCCCCGGAACCATTCGCCAGATGTTTGGAAGCAGTGACAGAATGGTTTGAGCAGAGTCGCCTGAAACTCAACCCCTCCAAGACGGAGGTCCTGTGGCTGGGAAGTAGGGGGCGGGAACAGGAAGCGCATTTACCCACCCTGGCAGGGGCGCATCTTACCATCGCGTCCCAGGCCACAAACTTGGGTGTGACCATTGATGCCTCCCTGACTATGGAGGCGCAGGTCAAGAAAGTAGACGGCCAGGCATTTTTCCATCTTCGCCAAGCTCGGCTACTAGCGCCCTACCTGTCCCCCGAACACCTGGCCACTGTGATCCATGCAACGGTCACCTCCAGATTAGATTTCTGTAACTCGCTCTACGCGGGCCTATCCCTGTCTCTGATCCGGAAACTCCAGCTGGTACAAAATGCAGCCACTAGGGTCTTCACCGGCACACCTTGGAGGGCCCACATCCAGCCTGTGCTGAGGCAGCTGCACTGGTTACCAATTGCTGTCCGGATCCGGTTCAAGGTTCTGGTTCTAACCTTTAAGGCTTTACGCGGGCTGGGACCCACATACCTGAGGGACCGTCTAGTGCCCTATGCCCCCCGCAGGGCTCTGCGCTCTGCGAGTGAGAATCTTCTGGTCGTTCCCGGCCCTAGGGAAGCACGCCTAGCCTCGACCAGGGCCAGGGCCTTTTCGGTCCTGGCCCCCACCTGGTGGAATGAGCTCCCGGGTGAGCTGCGGGCTCTGCGGGACCCTTTAACGTTCCGCAGGGCCTGCAAGACGGAGCTCTTCCGCCAGGTCTATGGTTGAGGCTGGGGCTGCCGGGGTACATCGACTGCTCTCCCCCGGGCTTCTTGAACATCGTTGACCTCCTTCTCCTCCACCCCCCCTTTTTTTAGGAATGGGGGTAGGAAGGGGATCTTATTATTGTGCTGCCATGTTGTGACATTTTAAAGTCTTTTAATGGGAGTTTTAATGGGTTTTTTAAGACATTGTAACCCGCCGCGAGCCATTTGGGAGTGGCGGGAAATAAATCGAAACAATAATAATAATAATAATAATAATAACAAGTAAGAGGCAGATTGACAAAATAAGGGCATTTGGTGGGGCAAGGATTGTATGGCAACTGGACAGTCAGGCAGCAGCAGGAAGAGCTTGAAGTAGATTTACTTGGATGGGAATTTGCCTGGATAGAGAGTAACAGGCAAGCAGGGCAGTGTAGACTACAAAATTTGACACAGCATAATACATATTGGGAAGAAAGATGAATGCTGAGTTCCACCGTATATATTCCAAGGTTGGTATACCTTATACATATATGTAATCCTAGTGGTTACCACTTGCCATCAGTCAAGAATGTCCAAAGCCTGTCTCCATGTTTTCCCTAAAAAACATTGTGCTGTCTTTTGGAAAATATTATCTATATTCAGTGCCTTGCAAAAATGAAACCATCAGAAACAGTGATTGCAGTAATGAAAAAATTTACAACAACAAAAAAGAAACACTATATTTATTTAACTTTATTAATTATGATAATTACAAAATACTCAATTTTTATATTTATTGTAATTAATAATGAAATAAAGTGCAGCTGATGGCTCGCCAGCAGACCACCATTAATGATGTGGCTGGATCTAGCCGCAAACAGAAGGTGCCACTGAGCTCTCTCTTCCCACTCCTCTCCCTGCCCGCTCACCATGTGTGTGCTTTGTGCCTGGCTCACCTGGCCATGGGCTGGGCATGAGGGAAGGATGGGTGGGCCCATGAGCCTTTTAACCTGGGAGCTGCTGTGGAGACTTCTCTTTGTCTTGCGGCTCCCAGACCCTTCAGCTACTTCCAACCCTCCCTTCCTTTAGTCATTCTGTTGATGTATGATTTGTTGCATTTGCTAATGGGTATTCTCCTCATCACAGCTGGCGGTGGTAGTAAGATCCTATTTTTGAGGAGCTCACACCTGCATGCCAGGCTCTGATGGTATTGGGAGCTTCCATAGGAGGCTGGGTGCACAATGAGCAGCAGCTCCTCTTTGGAGCTCCCACCATCCAGCAGCTCCCACCATCACTGTGCAGGTGATGGTGGGAGCCCTAAAAGAGGCTAACATCTGTGTTGCCTCCACCAAGACCATCCTCCCAAGGGAACAGATAGGCAGGCTGGCCTGGCCTGACACCTTGGCTCTGGCCCTGTGGGCAGGCCTAGTGGTTAAGGTGTGTGTGACCACCGGTATCATTCGGTTCCCCAAATTTTGGCCTGCAGGAGTGTGGAGCTTCAAATGGGGTCATGTGTCATTAATGGCTGGGATCCACCCTCTTGGTGTGCTGATGCTCATGTTCACAATAAAGCTTTGGCAATTTTATATGATAGAAAGAAATATAGTTTTCCTGTATTTTGTATTCGAGTATACTGCATGGCCTGGAACATTCCAGCCTGCTAGTTAATGAGGAAATCTACTTTAGCTGTCTCTCAAGTAATCTTTTCTAAGCTCCCCTTTGCCTTCCATAAACTCATTTTTCACTTGCTGTTCTTATATATTCAATCTTTTATTTTAAATTTATTTATTTTAATTTTAAGCCCTGTAATAACTCCTGGGTCTCAAGTGCATATTAAAGGTCCATGTCCTTCTAAATTGTATACTACAATCCAATAAATTACAGTGTCATTCAAGGTGAGTCAGCCGACAGAATATAGCAGAAAGCTGTTTCATATGTATGTATACAAATGGCAAATACAGAGCACAATGTCAAAAAGCAAGAAAATGCAATCAAGAATTTATACAGTGACATTATCATCCAAGTGGGGAAAAGGTCCTCACAAAGAAATAAATGCTCTGTTGTTGTGTCAGTTGCAAAGAAATATTATGAATACCACAAACATTACTTGAGAAAATTATGGAACTATTCTTAGACCATCTTTATTTTTGTGTGAATGAGCAATGCCTCTTACAGTTTTCTTTTCTTACGATGCCTTATTTAATCTAGCTTATGTCAATGAGGGCTTATTCAAGTTAGGGACAGCCTAATTATATAATTGTCAGGTCACCTCTTGCAAAACCAGCAGTTCTTTATCCACAGTTTGTTATTGACTTGGCATACTTGACCACAGCAATATGGAAGACTTGGCTGTAAACACATATTAGCCTTCTTGGTCATAGCCACTGCATGGGGAAAGTTGAATTTTGTATGCGGTGATGAATAGGAATGGGCTTGAACCTAATTTTTGTTGTTTGATCTGGATCATGGTTTGTGACCATACCACAAATTGAATTATAAACCCAAGAGGTTTATATAAATGAACTAGGAGGTAGGTTTACAAACCAAACTGATTTGTATAGATTTGTGAGCCATTAAAAATTTAAATCCCTGCTTTCTGGTCCCCAACAAAAGTGACAAGAAGCAGGAAGCAAGGGTTTAAATGGCTCCATAATTTCACTCCCCTCCCCCCACAGCTTTTGTCTCACCAAGGCTTTTGACACTTAGTACAAAGCAGGGAGTAAAATTGTTGGGAGGCATTTTACCTTATTTTCTGCTAGCTGGCCAACAGAGATCTGTGAATGAAATGGCAAGTCTCTTCTCTGGACCATTTCAGAATGTGAAAGCAGATGGGGAAGGCATAGACTGATGCTGATGCTGTAGTTACAGTTGGAATTGGAGCAACAGAACCCCCCCCCCCCCCCCGCACAACTGATGCAAGGTTGTTGGTTGTAGCTACACAGAAATAATGTCAAATAAAGTGGCTTGAGTGATAGAGGGATCTGGAACATATTAAGGCCCTGGTTTGTGTGCTCCTACCTTCTGAAATAAAGTGGGTGCTGACCAAAGATAACATGTTTGTAGCAGCAGATTCTTGGCTGCAGAATACTCCCTCCCCCCCCCATCAGATTCAACTGATATCATTTAGATGCAGGTGAAGATGTTCACATTTGAGCAGGCCTATTCTTAATTATATGGAGTCTATATAGCCCCTTGAAGCTACTTTTATTTATGAAACTGCTTTACATTATTTTGAAATTGTTTATGACTGCTAGGTCTATTTTATTATTATTTTAACTACTATATTGCACTTGCTCTTGATGTCATCATTTTGCTGCTATGATTTTCTGCTGATATATTATATGTTAGTAATTTTACTAATAGGTGCTTTATGTATTCTAGTGACTCTTATTTGCAGATCCATCTTTTTAAGCAGGCTAAGGATTTGTAGCAAATGACTACAAATAATCACAGAACAACAACAACTGGCTCAAGATTATCTTATGAGCCAGGGATCTGACAA